>NW_026623533.1:687087-836783 GCF_030028575.1 Malurus melanocephalus
TATCTTGCAACTTAAGTTATGCAGCCTGTCTGACTCTTTGTGGAGTACATAGGTATCTTTCTTCCAATTATGTTTATCTCAAAGCCATAAATTTTTGTGTTAATTGAGTTTTCACTCTCCCTTCTCCCTCTCCGGTGGGGGGGAAAGGAGGGAACGTCGTGGGCACAGTTCAAACGACAACATTTCTGGTGCATTGGCCGGGAAAGGGAATTCCAAGGCGTTAAACCCACGACATGGTCCCATCCCCCCACCACCAAAAATTGGACCAAGTAAAACCATGACAACTGTAAATCAAAATTTAAAAGACAAAGCCTCCCTGCCATGTCCTACCAATCCACAGCTGTGATCTCTACACACCCACAGGCCAGATAACCTTTTAGACTGTGACTGGCTCAGAGTGGAATGGTTTTTGGTTTTTCTCTTTCACTTTTGTATCATGCTGCCAAAAAAATTATCAGTTATTCACTGTCACTATAACAGTGATTGCAAGGTGATCAGATATTGCAATGATGGGCTGGTAAGAGACTCAGAAAAAATGAAACCTTCTGCTTTTCACCTTCCTGAGGGATTAAAATTAACCCTTTTCTCTTTTCCAGTTGCTGTAAGACTCATCAATTTCTCTTCATATTTGAACTTCTCCACAGAATTTTGCCAAAAGGATAAAATATAGACAGAGTGCAACTGGTGCATTTAATGCCTGGTTGGCTCTGTTACTCCAGTGATTTTATTGTTGTAAGTTTCAAAGGCTGAATGTCAATTAATAGACGTAGGCTCCTCTGCAGCCATCTATTTTTAATTCCATCAGAGAGGCTTAGTGTTAAACATGTGATGGAAGAAATGTTAGTCAGAGGAAAGCAGATGGGATAGCTAATTTTTCTTTTACAGTGTTTACACGATGATTTTTTTTTTTGCTTTCACAGCAGAAAAACAAGAATACCCTGCTCACATATAACAGCATTCATCAGCAGGCTTTAGACAGGAAAATTCTAAGTTCTGATCTGGTTTTATATCATTAGGTAACATGTACCAGTAAGGGTATGAATCTGCAGTCAGCACCAGTAGTCCCCAAACTTCAGGTGCTGCTCAGGCCTGCAGGCTGAAAACACAATTCTTTGTGAGCTCATCTGGAGCCTCCTGCTCCTTCAGTGCATGTACGAGTTACACACAGAACAAAAAGCACATTTTGTGACTTATTCCTTACATATTTATAACAGGCAAAGAGTAAGAATTAGAAAGCCCAGACCAGACTGCACTGACCAGACACGGAAACAAAACAAAATATGCCAGCCATGAGCACGGCTATGCTGTGCCATAGAAGACCCCTGAATTCACCCTGAATTACCTAACTCCAGAAGGGAAAGCAGCATAGCTGTGCCAGTGGTGCATGATGCCTAAGAAGAAGGAGCACTCACTAACCCAGAAACAACCACAACATAACCTGATTTTGGACACAAAGCAGGAATTTATACATTGCTCTGCACCATGCTCTGCTCAAATATTAGCTTCCTTGAAACTGCAGTCAGCTGTATAAATTCATGGGGCTCCAATAGAGAAGACAAAATGATTCACACCTCATAATAGTTATTTCTAAGATCTTGGATGACTCAACTGACTCTTACGTTAACCTTCAAAAAAGACAGAAACTTGCATTTTAAAAAACATAGACAGAGATTCTTAGGTTAAGCTAGTTAGAAAAGATGTCAGCACTGTGAACACAGTGCACCAAGTTCTTACATTCTGAATATTTGATTTATCAGTTTCCAGCATTGCTTCTTAAGATTGTATATCATATATTATATTAGAAAACGCACTACCACTCATATTATCATTGAGATTATTAGTATAAATACTATTGACTAATCCAATGATGTAATAGTGGTTTTCACCTASATATGTAGGTTTATATTTGTTTTTAAGTACAGGGCTTCAGTTTTAACTATGTCATTTCATTAATAATATCATCCCGTGTTGCAAATTAATGTTCTGCTTGTATATAATGATGCAGATAAGAAATAATCCCTACAGCTGCCAGAAGAAGAGTAAAGGAATCTACTGCTCTGAAGCAGTTCTGCTGAATTTTAAGTCATATGGAATGTGAACACTAAACTTTCGCACATGTAGAATAAAATCATGCCACTCACGAGAAAGCCTCTCCAAATGTGTTAAAATCAAAAGGCAGGTAAGACAATCAAGCCAATTACTTCAAAGTAGGTGATTTGAGTACTTGATCTTCAGTAAAGAGAAAGATGCAGACTGCAACTTCTCAAAACCATATTGCTTATGGATGAAGAATTCCCTTCAGATTTGTCTGTTGTGTCAACAGAAGTGCAAAAATTCTGCAATGGAAAATAATGGAAAAATAGGAATGAAGCTCACTCATTTTTCACTTTCAAGATCAGCAGAAGCAAGTTCATCTGCCCTGGAGAAGTGAAACAAGAAATTCTTACTAACTTCAGGAATATTATGACTGAATTTAACAATTATCAGAGCTCCTGCCTCAAATTTTTACTTCTCTGCAATCACATAAAACATTTTCATAAGTATAATTTCAGGTTACTTATAAATGCGTTCTGAAACCTGATTTCCTGCTTTAGGGCAACATAAATCACAGCAGATGAACTCAAAATCTTCCAATCACTGGGCATCATTTTAAGGTAATTCCAGATTAAAAAAATATTTAACATTCCTCCAAAATTTCTGAAATAGAGCTTTGGGAACTATCCAAGGTATCTTGGTGATTAAAATAAATCACTTTTGCTAAACACTTATTGCCATTAAATGGATATAGAATAGATATATTTAGTGCTGCTGCTTTCAGGAAAAGCTGTTAACAAATACTTCCAAAATGGATGATTTCATTGTCTTTAGTGCTCAGCATTATTCAATAGATAAATATCTTCTTGTCAGAACAATCAGCACTTCTACCAACTCACCTCATTATTTTTGAGAGAGAAAAAATACAGTTCTGTCACCCCAAGGACTGTAACCAATATATACCTTCTGTGCAGTTAATACACATTCATTTAGAGACCTCCAAAAGTTCCAAAGCATGAAATGATGATAAAAAAACAAACCATGTTACATTTGGATCTGATAATGTTCCAAAAATGCGAGGATATTTTGCTGTACTTGGTACCAGCATTTTGAAACCACAATTAGGAGAAAGGTCTGGTTTAAAACAACAAACTGTCCTTAAAAAAAAAAAAAAAAAAAAAAAAAAAAAAAAAAAAAAAAAAAAAAAAAAAAAAAAAAAAAACAAAAAAAAAAAAAAAAAAAACAACAAAAAAACACCAACACAATCAATTGGCCCTTTGTGATATTCACAAATTTGAAAGGAAGAAAGAGTACTATTTGCTGAATGGGAATGAAGTGTCATATCTTCAGCTGCTCATGTTTTATTATGGTTTTGAACACTTAAATCTTTCACTGTTCTTTATCTTCTGAGTGACATGCTGCTGTCACTGCTATCTTTCCTAAATTACTTTTGAGTATTGAGATTTTAGGGTCTATATTATCATTCTAGAAACAAGAGACATCCACTGATGATAAACTCAATTGTGAAACATGTGAAATATCTTAAAATCCTGGAAGTTCCAAGCATTTTTTCCAAGTATAATAAACATTACATGCCTCATGTAGCAATGTATTTTCTTCTGTTTTTCTACCTCTGTCCCAGCCTTCCTTTGATTTGACATGTCAAATTTTTACACTGCATGCTTTTTGTAGCCAAAACTACATTTCTATCCTGCCTGGAACAATGGTACCTCCTGTTCAATTAGACTTTTTCAATAGTACCACCAATATTGAAGAGTGTATACACTACACAGAGCCCCAAACAGGCCCAATGTTAACAATAACTGCGATATTTCTGAGGAGAACAAATATTGTAGTTCACAATGAGGAAACTATAAAAATATTCTTTGTAAATATTATAGTTAGTTCAAGGTCTTTATATGAGATATAACCTTATAATAAAAGCTTAAAAATTAAAGCCAGCAGGATTGGATTAAAAGGGATCCTGCAGATTAGGGATCTATAAAATCATGAGGCAGAAGCAGAGCAGCAGGCAGCACTTCTGGACAGGGCTTATTATTGCTGTCCAGCCACCCATCATAGGGAGCTTCACTTCTGTGCTTCGGCAGGAGTTAAACTGCAAGGCTGAATAATGAGTTTGGACACATGCATAAAGAGGAAGAGCCCTTTGTATAGGTGTTCAGCTTGGAGATAAGAGTTTCTGACACTGAAAATCAAAATATTGAACTGCAGCCTTTGCATAGTTAGGTTAAGCCTGAAAATATAGACTGGATGGGGTCATTTTACTTCACATACTTTACTTCACAATGATTTTTACAAAATAAAAAACCCATACAACACCAAATATTATGAGAGGCAGGGGTTCTAGGAGTGTTTCTCAATTTCTCAAGTGCATGAATAAAAATAGTTATTCTGTTATATATCTTATGACTCTACTATATACATCATATCCTGCACCTTCTGTGGACTCACATAAAGCTCAGAGGAACTCAATATAAACTAAAAGCTCATAAATAATGTAAATAAAAGCTTGCATTCCACTTATTTTATAAGTTAAACACAAAATATTATGTCTAGAATTTATCTGCACAAGGTTTATCTACAGAAACAGAGGGCAATAATCAAAATGGTGTTTTGTTTTRTTTTATTTATACATAGAGGAGGGATAAAGTAGTTATGCTTTTGTTTCATTACACATTTTTTGGATTAAATACTTTAAATCTCTTTTTCATTCAAATCCACCAGCAGTTGCTGTTCTGTCATGTAACAGCTCACCTTTTCCTCAAATAAATAATTTTGCAAATAATTTTGCCCAGGAATAATTTAAACACCTGAGAAGCCTCCCACTTAGATTCACAGCTCTTATGAATTGGTCCTACTTCCACTTCATGTACTCTGGCAACCTGAAAAGTCATTTACCAACAGCCTGAAAGGCAGCGTACCCTGCCAACTTCCCATTATGCTGCTCTTACTGCCTCTGCCTTTCCTAAGGACTTTGTGTTAACCAACCCACAATAAATTGTCGAACCTGACTTGCTCCTGCTTTTGGCTTGCACACATTTTGTGTCCAGTCTGTACCACAACACAACCAAATACTTGGCTGGGGTCCATGGGAGCATTCAAGGTTCATGTCAAGGTGGGGGGCAATACACAGATGTCACACGTTCTGTGATCACCTCTCTGTGTCCCCTTCTCATCAGCTTCAGGAGTGTCACTGTTTGGCACCTTCATGCTTCAAGATGTTTAGGAATCTCAGACACTTTTATAAACCACACCACTCCTTATTTAGATGTTTTGTTAGTGTAGTACTGGGAAACATACTTCAGACTAAGGCTTTTTGACAGCTGGCAGTATGTTGAATGAGTCAAAGCACACTTAGTACTTGTTCACAGCCTGTGTTTGATTTAGGGTTTTATACACACACACACACACACACACACACACAAATTATACATGTTACAAATTGAAAGCAAAGGCTATTTTTGACATAAACTTCATTGTGCTGATTCGAGTTCTTCTTATTTGAATATACCTTAAAAAAAAACTTGCATATGTAGCATGATGGTGGCCACTAATACCTCACGAAATAAAGACTCAAGCAAATCCCAGCTGTAAATATAGGTTAAGTCTTTGTATTGTTAAAAGGGTATCTCTTTAAGTACATATTAGAATTCTGTGTGCATCTGCTCAACTAACATAAAAACCTATCCATATGTTGTGACAAGAATTTTTAACAGAACAATTTTTTTTGTGGAATTAAATCAAACAGACTTTAATAACAAAACTATAGGATATAAGGCATTTTTAATCGAACATTGCTACTGGGAGCACACTTAACCCTCTTATGTTTAGAACAAAATTACATAGATTTAGATTTTGCATTTAATAACAATTTATTTCCCAGACACCCTCCATTTAAGTCTTTCAATTCCATCAGATTTTGAAGGGATAAGCTACTAATGAATGCGGTTTTATATCTATTTAATTTAAACATATATCTATTTAATAACTAAGTAAATAGGAATATAGTTACAGGAAATGCCCAGGAAAATATTTCTGTGGTTTAACTTCTAATCCATTTTTATTTTGGGATTAATGCAGATGGCATCAAAGTATCAAAATGAGAAACAAGCTGCATATTCAGTTCTGTTTCAGGTATTCTAGAGAAACAGCATGCAGCCTGAAAAGTAAACACAAAATGTTTTCAGATTGGTGCCTGCTTTTGAATTTTTGTGTTTGAAACCTCTTCAATTTTATTCTTTCTAAATATCTTTGTTAGAATACCTGATGCCTAACAACATGGAACTGTGACAATACTACAAAAAGTAATTCTAATCTTGTGTGAAAGCCCATAAATACTCAAAACTACTTATATCATTCAAACTATAAGGAATATGTATTTATGTGCAACATAGAGAAATCCACTGCATGCTGGCTGACCACAGAATCTGAATTAGGAGAGTTTACCTTGGTCACTAATAACAATCAACATTTTGGAATCAAAATTAGGTCAGTGCTAATGAAGATGTTATGCTGGGTGGAATATATTGCACCTTTGCTGTTGATATTAGAGTTCTACAGAGGAGATAAAAACAGGGAAAAAATAGTTGTCCCTGAGGTGCATGTGTGTGACTCACAATGTGTGTAAGAGACAGATCAGTGAAGTGTGAAGGTACTGTTTTTACCCAGCTCCTCTGCAGAGAACAGATGCTTCAAGATTATTTTCAAATACATATTATTATACATACACTATAAAAATAAGTTGACTGTAATACTGTGAGAACAAGACCAAATTTAGCTAATGAATTTGGTTCTCATTTTCCCTTTCACTTCCCCAAGCTACAAATAAAAAATTTGCCTATAACTTTCTGCTTAAGTACGTGTGTGTTCACATGAGCTTCCTCCTTCAAAAAGATGCAGGAATACTCCCTAGTCATAAATGTGCAAGCATTCAGTGCAATTTGTGTGGTTTTAACATATAAAGCTTTTGGTGCAATCACTTGATCTCTCAGCATCAGGTGCCTGACAACATAGTTGGAAATTTATGATGGTAACGGAATTATAAGGCTGAATCTATTTCTAGAACTCCATTATTCCCTCTGCATTAGTTGGCCCATAGTATTTTCCCTTGAGGAGCTGTATTGTACTTTTCTTGCTCCCATCTCCACATGGAAGATCCATGAAACCAATAATTTTGAGAACTGGAGGAAAAAATGCGGCAAAAAAAATAGCTAATTGTATTTTTGCATTGTTTGTCGAATTTCTTCCAGGTACAATGTTTTCTCTTGTTTCAACAAGAGAAAAAGCTATTCTTGAAATCAGTAACTGGTTTTAGATGCACTCCATTCTATCAGCTAGAAGATATGGGTAATTAGAAATACTAACACAGGAAAACAAAAAAAAATCCCTGCCTTTTAATAGTGTTCAAAAAGGTGTTAAGTAAGAAATTTTTATTTAATTTTTAATCAACTATCTTGTTGTCCTAATGAAAATTGCTCTTATTTCCAGAGAATTCTTTAGGACATACTGTTGATGTATATAGAACCCCGTTATATATATACAGGAACCCCGTTATATATATACATGGTGAAGCTGGAAGGGCTTTATTCACTATTGAAAGTCTGAAGTTATATCATTTTCCTCATAGGTATTATCTGCCTTTACGGTTTTCCAAATTTTTATCACCTGACCTGTGCCAAACAGAAGAATCTGTGCACTAAAGGACATTTGATTTGATATATTCAACATCAGATCAAATTTTAGAGAGCGTAATTCTCCCTCTGTTGCACTTACCCATCACTTGCAGGCATTGCCACTGCACCTATTGCCAGCTCCTGAAGCAGAACGAAAGTAATTTGTACTAGTTTTTCCACTAGTTATATTCACAGTAGTATCCAGCTTTAAACCTCATATTCCATCTGCAGATTCTTACTACCATGGAGAATCAAATACTGCAGCAGAGGAAGCCAGGCTGTGCTTTGTGAAAAAGGATCATAACTGGCACACACAGCCAGTCTGCAATATTTATGTAAAGGTTTCTTCAAAATTACATGCACAAACACATCAGGGAGGAGCAAAATCAGAAACCTGTTCCTTTCTATTCTGACAGATTGAAGAAATTTTACAATCAAAGGAGGGTTACATCCTTGTTCTGCAATCCCAGGTCAGCCTACAGCAGTGAAAACTCTCACAGATTACCAAGCAGCCAGAGCACTGTTCTCTGACACATTTAAGTTGCTCTGAGTTCAATTGTTGCATTCAAACATGCTGTAACAACATGCAGAATAGAGTTTAATTGGTTTTCCAATCATAGTATGTGAAGTTGGCCAAAACTTGCCAGGTCAAGTGAGACTGAAGTAGTCAATTTTCTGTACTCTCAGGTTACTAAGGTTACTAGGAATGTCAGAGGGATTCTAAGGTTACTACATAAACAATATATAATGGAGGTATCATTAGGAGCTATAGATCAACACTTGGTTATTTTATCATTTTTTCACATTTGCTGCTTGCTTCCTTATCACTGTTGCACTTTCATTGTGGCAAGTGAACTCCTAACACTGTTTTTCACCTGCCTTTAGCTACTGAATTTTCTCTGGCAAGAAGGAAACCTACTTTGTTCAAGAGCAACTGCCTTATCACAGAAAGGTCCTATTAACTAGAGCCTCTCCCCCAGCACATAACTGGTTTTCAGAAATACATGAAAAAGCTTCCAAAAAAACCCACAAGGTTTTTTAATCTGTTCTTGACTTTCACTGCACCACAAGACTAGTTAAAAGTCCATTTCCAAATAAAGATGACTCATGCTCCAGTTCCCTTATCAAAGAACTATTTTGGCTGAAACTGCAATTTGCTGCTGACAATGATGAGGACAGGAATACCATTGGCAAAGGTCTTCTCATGAAATCTAGGACGTAGCTGGATTAGTGGAACCTTTCCTGCCCTCTTAGTTATTACTTTTTGCTTTCTGCAAACATTGTTACACTTTAAAGCATCTTTGTGATTATTAGAACTAAAGCTTTTCCCTTGCAAAATAGGTTGCCACCTGTACTCATCAGGAGACTGTGACAGCCTGAGTTCTTGAACACATTCCTGCATTGTTTAGCAGAGACAACTTTCAGCAGATGACACTCAAATTCACAGTCGCAAAGCTGATAGTTATACTGTACACCAATTTCCTAAATTTAGCCTTAAGTACATGCAGTGCAGGAAATAGGATGTGTTTGGGCACGAAATTTTGGGATGTCTCATTTAAGAAATGTGTTAAGGAAGAAATTTTACCACTATTACAGTATTTTGTAAGTCCAAGGACACAGCTAGTACTCAGAAATTTTTCTCACAGTAAAACAAATACTGCAAGTGAAATAGAACGGATCCCTGACTTCATGTATGCACTGTGAATTCTTATCCAGACCCCTTCCCTAAGGACAGTTTACTTGCTTCCTGAGGAAGGGGGCCAATATATGTAACATATTACAATGGTGAGTTTAGCAGAATGTTTTGAAGGCTACCTAATCGAGCAGATGGTGGTGTAGCTTGGAGAGACAATATTTAATTTAAAGCATGCTCACAATGTTACTTAGAATTACAAGGGGGCATTTTGGTACCCTCACCATATTTGGTGCTATTTCCATCTTCCCCCCTGAAAGCAAAAAGAAAATCTTTGTACAGAAGTCACTGCCATAGGGCAATGTATTATTCAAGTAACACCATGTTGATGTTAAACTACACACAATGTAAAGATATTAACAGTATCTAAATATAATTAAAAGAATTAGCATGCATCATGAATGGCACTCACTAAATTTTATATTAAGTGTGAGATCATCCTGTATCCTCCTGTGGCTTTGTACAGAGACATTGCTGAATTCTGTTTAGAACTTTTAGCCTCACTCAATATATTATTTTTAATATCCAGTAAATCAAATTGCTGTGAATATATGTGAACAATTATCTTTTACAAGAAGTGCTTAAAAATAAAAACTGATTTTTAGGAGAACCACTATATTGCAAGAGAGCAAAATTAAATATGGTGTTAATTAAATATGGAGGTATAATACATAAATATAGACAACACCACTCCGACAGGAAAAGTGTCATAACAGACATATTAGTGTTCTCATAGATACATTGGTCTAGTTTAGTCTCAATAACCAAGTCCCATTCCACATGCTATCAGACTTCAATATCAATAAATTTTAATTTTGGTAGATCTTAACAAGGTGGTGATAATCRTGGAAAGAAAATGACGGTCAAATGATGCCTATTAAAATTAATAAGGACCATCATCTATCTGAGACCTTTTATGAAGAAGTAGTACATACCATTAGTTTGTTCTCACCCTATCCACAAATAAAATAAAATAATGTTGAGGTAATTATTAATTTAAAAATCTATTTATTTGCTTTCATATGCTGTTCTGTAGAGAAGTTTCATACGCACTTGCTCCTACCTATTATTTTCTCATTAGAACACAGGGAATTAATAGGAAGGCAAATAATGTATTTATGTTACAGACACTGAAACAGGGGAAATGTCAGAATCATTAGCCTAACTTTGATTACAGAAGAGCATCAAGAGAAAAGATATTATAGAAATTTATGTCTGTCCTCCCATTGTCTTGACTTAATCTACAGCAACAGCTACATCCTATCAGTTAATTTTACCAACACATCAAACGAAATACAACTTCAGATTATGACTAGGCTTAGGGGCAGGAGTGTGGGATATTATTGGGAAAGGAGGCTGTACTTAATGATTAGGAACTACAAATACAAGGAGAACATGGAATCAGAGTAATGAAAACTGAACACTGATTCCTTAGTATAGAAGCATTGCACTGTTGCAGAGCGAAGAATGTCACTTCATCATGTAAGTCAAGTTAGTATTTAAAAGTTCAGTATTGATTTTTCAGTACAGTTGCACAGGTCAGAGTTTTCAGAGGTAAATAAACTTTTTTTTTAAGTCAAAAATCCTATTACTGGCTTGCTGAAGAGCAATTTGCATGCTAACTACAAAGACTCTCACACAGTCCCTGAGTGGCAGCAGCTCGGTTCAGCTGTGCCAATGCACTGCACAGAGCACACACACCCTCTCTGCGGGGAACGCTCACGGCATCCAGAAAATAAGCAATGAAGTTATCACCTTTATAAAGACCTGAGCAGAGAAAGAGCTGCCCCTCAAGTTTTCTCCTGAAATATAATTTGACCTAAAACTTAACAAAAATCTCTTAGAGCTGTGTCCTTACCTCAGAATATATATATATATATATATATATATTTAAAGGGGCAGATTATTATGTAACTGTATAAACACTACATATTTTAATAGTTTAGGACAGATTTTTTTTTTTTTTTGTAAAAGAAAATAAATTCTGACTTCGTGCTCACCAATGATAAGCTTCTTTTAAAGTCACTGCAGTGAATTCAATTATTCCAAAACAAAATTAAGAGAAGTGCACATAACTCAGTGTATTCATTCAATTAAAAATTCACATTTAAAAAATTTGCTTGCATTAATTTAAAATTTCCCTGTGTCCCTGMAGTATCACTATAGCCAATATTTTCAATACTTTTTAGGCATAAAATTACTTCAAAATTATGCATGATTGATTAGATTCTCCACATAGGTGTAACTGACTCTTAGCAGGCTAAGTAAGCATTAGAACTATATTCTACTATTTAAATACTGAAAATGAGAATACTGGGCCTCCAGGCTTCACATTGTACAATCACCAAGAGCATGTACACACATGCAGGTTTGAGGGTGTTTTGATTCAGGAAGCTGCTGATTTTCTTTGGTCTTGGTATGTATAGAATGTCAACATAAAAGARCTGGATTTACTTACAGGAAGCTTTTCTTAGATTTTTAATTTTTCTATGACTGCCAATTTCCAATTGTATTTTTAATATAGAAGACAGCATTTATAATTTGGCTTGACACTAAAATGTATCCATTCAAGTAAAGTTGCAAACTTAAGAAGTCATGGAAGCTTATCTTGTACTAGAAAATACTGATAAACAGATAGGAACAAATAAATTACCACTTATATGTGAAAGAGCAACAGAATAGTTATATTATCAGATTAATTGCAGACCTGGGGGTCTGCTCTAGGCAAGGAGATAATTTTATTATTTTACAGAGACACRCCTCAGAGATTCTTCTTTTTTAATCTTTATTTTATAGGGAGCCTTGACATTTGAAAAAACAAAATGAATTCCAAACCCCTCAAAACCCACTGTTCTAAGGATTAAGAGTATAAAACACATCAGAAACTATCAGTATCAGGGCACCATCACTGAAGGTGATTTAAGGTCAAATAAATGTATTATTCATTCACTATTATGAGCTATGTGCTCTTTCTAAATGTAAATTACACTCTGCAATTTTTCACTTTTAAAGAGTATCATTCATAAAGCCAATTAAAATGATATGATTAAAATAATCAAAACTCCTGTACAACATCCCAGAGGGCAGCTACAATGACATGATAAATTACACAACTTAAGTTTAGCAGTTCAAGGCTTTATATGGATTAGAAAGAGGTCATCAACTCCAGAGAGTGACAGAGTGAAATTCTGTCAAAGAAAAAATCAAAGCAACTTTTTTGCTGATTTTTTTTTTTTTTTGTGGGGAATACTGATACTGCTGAACTAAAGCATGGAGATTTGAAGCCAAATTGCTCCAGCAGCATCCCCAGCAGAGGGAAGGCAGGGGGGAATTCTGCCAGGGTGATTTGGAGTACACTTTCAGGAGATATAACAAGCCAACATGAGAATTTATAGGTTCTGAAAGGGTAGGTGCCATTTCCATATGCTGACCTCTGCAGCTTACTTGACTCCTCTGATTACTTAACCTAATGACACTAGAAGTTTTCAGGAAATAAATAAAAAAACCCAAACCCAACAAAAAAAAAAAAAAAAAAAAAAAAAAAAAAAGCAAAACAAAACAAACAAACAAAAAATAAAACCAACAAAACCCACAACTACTATGGGGCAACTTAAATCATCCAGCAAAAGTCCTGGCAATGCACAGAGGGAGGGCAGAACCTTGAGGCCGCAGTCTAGTAATAGAAGGACAGAACAGGGATCCATGAGGGCCCCATGAACAGCAGACAGCTGGTGCATCACATTAGGGGTCTGTAATCACAGCCTGATGGTAGGGAAGTCATAAGCATGATCTTCTGGAAGACTCTCTCTCTCCCTGATCAGGAAAGCTCCTTTTGAACACCCAGCATAAGCACCTTCCCCACTAATACACTGAAACACTATCAGCATGAAGTATTGAGTGAATCAAACAAAAGCTCCTCCACCACCAAAACTGGAGATGCTTGAAGTTATGTAGTATTTATAGAAATCACTTGTTACCTTATTTTCACAAACAGAAAATATTGCTAATGAGTTCTAAAATTTCCCTTCTCAGTTCTAATGCCGTTGACAGACAAGGCGTCAGACTATGCCTTCATGAACTCAGAATAAACCCCTGTTCTACAATATTTTTATAAAACTATTTTTCCAATGGTAAATACATTCCAGTTTATGATCTTGCAAGGTTCTCACTGTTATGCCCTTGTTTCAGTAAAATCTTTTTTGCTTTTATTTTAGCAAAAGAAATTTTTTTAGCCATAGTTGCAAATTTCTCCTTAACTTCTATTAGCCCATGTCTCCAACTAGTGGGACACAAATTAGACATTGCCATAGCTTTACTTTGTAAGAAATATTAAGAGAAAACAGAAAATAYGTGTAGCATGGTTTGAGCAAATTTGTAGTGCATGGGCAGGAGTAGATTAGATGTTTAAAGGCTTTTAAGTTACTTTATTAATGTAAAAGTCATCCTTTACATTATTGAGAATTTCCACTGGTCATTTCATTCACCTTAAGTCTGAGTAAAATATCACTGGCAGTTAAATAAGTCCTGCAGTAGGACACAAATAATCACAGTAACTTCTATATAAATATATTACAAAAAGAGGTAAATTAGGATTCCATAATAACAATCTCTCATATCAATCTGAGACTGGTTTTACTAAATGAGCACATAACATTATCTTGGTATTTATTTTAGGTACCTAGATAATTTAGGAGGTTTTTGTTTTTGTTTTTGTTTTTAATTACTGCCTTATCTGGTTTTCTAATAACTATTTATATACTATTTATAATTAAACAGAGACATTCCACGGAAATTGGGAAAATGTTGTTTATCATACATAACAGCTACATTATATCTAGCAGATTAAATTCCATGTAAATTTTATGCAAAAGTCCTTTATGATTTTTTGCTGTAATTTTCTTCATATTATGTAACTCTTTGACACCGCATTGCTTTCCAATTACTCTGCTGAAGTACATTTGTTTGAAACATATGTCTACCATTTTCAGCTATTTGGGGGTTGTTCACTAGAGTAATCTCCATCARTTTAGTCAACAAACTCCACTGATCTCTTCACATAAAGGGTTTAAGGACTTGGAGTTTAGGATCCTCCTCACTGTTAGCATCAGAAGCTCATTCAAAGTATTCTTTTACTCTAGGTGAAACTAATCCCTTGTCAGAAAGCAAACAAGGAGTTTTGCATTTCATATAACTAAGCAAACATGCAAAGAACAATGAGAGAATACCAAAACAAACCCATAAATAGCAGTCCCACAGGGCTTCTTCACTCAGATTTCAGCTGAATACATAAGAACTCACAAAATACCAAACTGGCCTCGACACACAAAAGCAGAGTGACACAAATACAGGGCAAGGCTTAAGTAACCGCCCACAGCTCTCTGGAATACACTCAAGAAGTATTAACCAGGTAGAAGGTTTATTCAGATCCTGGTAACAAAAGCACCTTTTGTACTGCATGGACATGTGAGCAGAGTAACATTTATTCCCTCAGGGATACAGCACTGGCTGTAAGATATCTCATTTGTTGGACTTCCCTAACCTTGTTTCCTAAGCTTATGGTCCACTGGCCAACTTTTACCTTTGTCTGTTGGTATTTTTTTTCATGTGTATGCACAAGAGCTTGGCAGCTTTTGAGACATCAAATAGTCTGCCTTGGAGGCTACAACATGGTTGGAACACCACGAAGTACTCTAATTTTGTAACATCAGTAATATTTTTTTTTAAAAAAAAGGAGCAAAAAAAATAATTTCTAGACATCTAGTCAGGTTTTACAGTATTTTAAGAATTTTTTTCGCTTCAACTATCAAAGGAGTACTGTGAGTTGGAAGAGTGTATTATACAGATTTCTGAGTGCTTTCCCAGATATAAGCCTTCTGGTAGTTGTAATCACTATGACCGCCTCCTAAATGTCTGAAAAACTCATTGTGTTACATTTGAAAAGAAATCAGAATAGATATCCTGACCCGAAGTACAAATATATCATAAAAAACAAACAAACAAAAAAAACGGCAGAACAAGATAGCAAGCTCTAAGACACAGMTGATAGCTGATTTTACCAACAAAATAAAACAAAACTGAAAAATCAAGCAATACTGAGGTTCTAGTATGGGTATGCAAAAGGCATGAATCACATGCAGAATCCAAAGATTGGTCCAGTGGATTGCAAAGTGAAAATTTCTGGTATTTTCTTTCCTGAAAAGGTACCAATATGGCCCAAAAGCTGACCTGTACCACTAGTGAGCAGCTGAACACAGGGACTTCAGCTAAGAAAGACAACTTGATTAATCTTTTATCAAATATGCTAAGCAGTTATGTAATGTTGTGGGTTAAAATTCTTCTCCTTTTGTTCCCTTTCTTTGGGAATTTTTTCTTTCCCATTTGTTGCTAGGATACATTAATTGCCGGGTCATCCTGTTAATGGCCGGGTGATTAACAAAGACAATGATAACTATGCCCCACCCTAACGGTCTGGCAAAGCGCTCGGAGAGAGGTTTTTTTTTGTGTGGTGGGGGGGGATTTGCAGTTTGGGATTTCACTGCTTTGCGGAGAGGAGGTCTTCTGCTTGCTGGCTGCTACAGAGAAAGCTGGCCTGTCTTCTTTTCTGCGGAGACCAGTACCCCTGCTCATTGGGTTCCTGCTTGCTGCACCATGGTTTTCTCTCCTGTGCCTTGCCGGGGATTCCAGCTTCAGGGGTGAGCTCTGCTCCATCCCGTCTCGCAGCCACAGGATTCCTGCTCGTCTCTTCGCTGTCCTGGGTTTCTTGCTGTCCAGAGGAGATCGGCGTTTTCCACTGTGAGTTTTGCAGAGAAACTTTTCTCCATCCACCTCTGCCATTTTGTATCAATCATTGGCGACACGGGAGATCTGAGCCAGCCGGGACCCGCGCCACCGCGTCCCCTGCAGCCTCCGGACAATCGTCGCACCCACCCTGCCCAGCCGGGAGCCAACAGCATCCCTTGCCAACGGGACTTTAACTGCGCCAAAGGGGAGGCTGTGTCTCTGTAAGGCTGTCACTGGGTTTGGGACTGGGCTGGTTGTTGCTATTGCTATTGTTACTTGTTTCACCTTGTTATACATATTAGTAAAACTGTTATTCCCTTTTACCCATACTCTTGCCTGAAAGCCCGTGATTTTTTTTTTTCAAAGCTATAATCATTCGGAGGGAAGGGGGGCTCATATCCACCACTCCAAGGGGGGGTCCCTGCCTTCATTAGCAAACACCTGTCTTTCAAACCAAGACTTATACAGGCTACAGGGTTTTTTTCTTAACCAGATTCAAGCCAAAGAGATAATATGCAGATGGGAAAAACAGAAATGTGCAAAAATGAAAATGCTTAGCTGAGTGATTAAAAACTACCTTGTATGATACAAAATAGACAAATATTTTTCTAATTTAAATAGCTATACACTTTATTGGTCAATATTACACTATATTGGTCAGTCTTTCATATAGTTTTATGTAAAAGTTTCAGTGAAGTAACTTAAAGATAGAGGCTCATGACAGCCTCCAATAAAAAGAAATTTACCACCATGTCATGGGAAAAAGAATGGAACGAACTGGATTATTTTTTCATTCTAAGAATAACACATAAATGTCAGAAGTTCAGGTCAATAAAACAATTTACAAGTTTACTTCCATTTAATGATAGATTTAACTAACATATTTACTAAATAAATAGTAAATATTTATTTTCAAAAATAACTCCATTTTTATATCAATATACCAATTTACATACTGAAACAATCTCTATGTGGTACTTACATATTTCACACTGGGAAGTGAAATCAAGTACCTGTCTAATGAAATATTTAGTTCGACTTAATGCATATTTTATGCTTTCTGTTCAACTAGTTTTGTGTTCAACCAGTCCTTGTTTTGCATGAGAAGCAGTTTCATAATACCCTCTATAACACTTTAAGAATCCTACAGAGCAATAAAAAGATTTCCCACAGCTGCAGCTATCACCAAAAATGCATCTGTGAATTAGACTTTACTAAACTGTGGGTCTGTGTTGGTCCAAGCATTAGAAGGAGGGTAAATTTTTATGTGGCAGCTATTCCTGTATTTTCCCACTTCCTCAAAAGATGACAATGAAAGTGTATCCTATTTAACTCACAGTCCTGATATTTGCCATGCATGCATTCACTACTGAATAAATGCACAATAAATTCAGAATCAGAATTAAAATGTGCAGTTTTTAATTTCTAATCTTGTTATTTCTCGTTATCCATGGCAATTAAGTTCCTGTTAGCCACTTAGTATTAGACATGCTTTGCATTTAATCCCCTTTGGCCTACAGTGGACTTTGAATTTAATTCTTGTGATAGCAGCACAATTGGATTTACTCATGTAGTTGTACCATTCAAAAGAGTCACACACCTTAATTATAACAAACTTACAAGGCCTGATCACTGTACATGAAATGCCTGACACCCCTTAATCTACTCAGCTATTTGATTTTATAAATGCACATCACCATGATGCTCTGAGACATCTGTTTTATATGCTGAAAATATAGTTCACCATATTTTAAAATCTGAGCTATTGATAATAAGCTATGGTTGCCAGTGGCAGGACCTGAGGGAATGGCATGAAGCTGTGTCAGGGGAGGTTTAGGTGAGATATTAGGAAAAGATAGGTGGTTGAGCACTGGACAATGCTCTCAGGCACATGGTGTGACTCTTGGGGTGTACTGTGCAGGGTCAGGAGCCAGATTTTGATGATCCTAGTAATTCCCTTCCAACTCAGGATATTTTAAGATTCTGTAATTTTTTAATCATAAAATGTAGTTCTCTGAAAAAAATTATCTCAGTATAATCTCACAAAGAAAAAAGTCTTTGCATTTGAATTTATATTTTTCAGACTTTTAAAAAACTAATTATAATCTAAAACATGGCAAAGGAATTTTGGAGACAAACAGTAATTGTATCAGCAATCTGCTGCAATAGCTTTGGAAACAGGAACATTTTTTATATGCACAGGATTTAGTCTGGCTTTACCTATTTGCAATCAAATATCCTCTCATTTTGTTAGTGTATTTTGAAAAAACTATTAGGTATTACATGCCAGATATAACTCCATGATGCCAGATCATCCCACATCATTATGTCTCACTGTTTCTCTACATTTTTATACCTTTACCATCTCTCAAATGTGCCTTAGAATTGACTGTTCCCTAGATATTTGTCTCTTTTTTTTTGCATTTCTGAAGCACAGGCTGTAGAGGCAAGTATGTTTTCCCAACATCTATTGATACTGAGAGCAATATGAAATGTATCTTCAAGTCTATCCAAAGAATGAAAATTTTCTTTGATTAGTCTTTGTGTACTTCAATCTAAAAACCATCCACAAAAATGTATCCTCTTTCCAGAAAGTTGGAAAGCCACTTTAAAAATGAGACTGCTGCAGTTTTTTTTCTGAGCTGGGTTTTGCCAATCTGTCTCGTGTCCCCAGAAAAGGCTCTATGAAGGAGCATTTTATTTCAGACCTTTTGCTTTGAGGTTTCCTACAAGGAAAATGCCTCTTACTAAGGAGTCACAAATGAAATTGGTGATGTTTCCTAAGGAATTTGTCACAGAACAGTGTGGGTAAAGGCAGTGCCTGTAAGTGTGGTTAGTTTTTCATAAAACTTGAAAAGCAAAATGAGGTTATCAGTTTTAAATGTGACACAGCATGAGGACCACAATTTATGAAATAGTTTTATAGACTTAAAGATTTAATGGAATCCTTTTGACAGCCTTAATTACACTGGATTGTTTGTATCCCTGACTTTACATGCAGTCCACTAATAACAGCACTGTGTTATAACTGACCAAGTGCCTTTTCAGTTTCAGAGGGAACACTGCTCTTACAGGGCTTTCTGAAGCAGCCCAGCCCGGTCATCAATAACTCCCTCCCTCTACTCATGCTAATAGACATCTAGTTGCAGCAGCTCTGCTAACTGCATCTTTGGTACTAGTACATGGAGGAAAAATGTCTCAGGAAGGCTATTCACAAGTCATTTCTAAATTAAAATAGTCACATTTAAAGGAGTAAAGCAAGTCATGTAGTCAATGATCCGATTCCCTTCCCTTCACATCTTCAATCTAAACACACCAGATGATTAAAGGATGGGGAAAAGGGTATTTTATTCTCATTTTACCTCTGAAAAATGACGTAAAATGAAGGTAAATTGCCTGAGTCTGTATGAGAAGATCGTAACAGCTTTTCAGGATCACAGCTCAGAGGCTCACTTTAATTGACTCAAGTCTTTTTGAGTAAAACACAAACTGCAACCCTTTACCTTAGATACTACCTTTGACACTATCTCAATAATACAGAACAATGTACTGTCTGATGTCCCTCAATGGAGCTTGTGTGCATATTGTAACTGAGACCAGCAAGAGCAGCCAGAATCTTTGTATCTTTGTGTGAGACACACAAATCCAGACCCCAACAGTAGGGTGATAGTAAGTAATAACCTGAAATAATAATTAGTGTCCGATTCTTGTCCCAGTAAAATGGTGTTCCACTTTGGGGCCATCCTCAAGAAGCCAGGCTATTTTTTTCAAACTGCTACAATAATGGCAGTTTCTGTGGGTGAAGAGTGAGATGGAAGTAGGAGTAAATGAGAAACATTCAGGTTTTGGACAGACAGCAAGACCCGCTCTTGCATAACAAACTCATATTTTCCAGTCAGGCTGCTGAAGTGAAATAAAAAATCCAGAGTGTCTAAAAGCCCCAAAAAATGGCAAAAGTGCTGGGCAGATTATCCATGGGCAGCTGGATGTTTCCAAGGTAACACAGCTATGTTGCTTTTTGGAAATTCTTCAGGTCTAACAATACAAAATAGCGTCAATGGAAATCACTGCAGCCAGAGTTCAATGGGAGGTCGTGCACAGCTCTGTAATTTGTCCAGCATCCAGAGCTCTYTATTTCTTACACCCCAGAGCCTTCTTGCTGCACATCTTGCCTATCATGAACAGCGGATTTGATAGAGGAGCACACTGCACTACACATTTTTCTGAAATGTCTCTCCTGTTTCCTGCATGCCCCTTATCCAAACAGTTGAACAATGCAGAAGGGCAGAGAAGCTGCTGGTAACACAGACAGACCAGCCCAAACACATGAGAGAAGCATAAAGGTATAGTAGTTTTTCTATAGCAGATATCTGCTTCTAAAAGGGGAGGAGTCTGAAGCAAGGAGGAAAAAATGGGAAAGAGTGGAACAACTCTTCATCTATGTATATTACTTTCTTCTGGAAAAGTTGTATAGTTAAAATTCGGGAAAAAAAACCAAGCAAAATTGCATTGTGATCTAAATTAAGAAAATGAGAAAGGGATTGAAAAGTAGGATTTAAAAAAAAAAAAAAAGTGGTTCTGGTTTTCTTATCTAATACAAGGAAATGCTTCCTACCTAGAGCAAGGCTTYAGATATGTAATAACTTCAGTTTCTTCAAACCCTTAGCTTTATCTCATAAGTCTCATGGCCGCTTAACTCTAACTTAGCTGTAACATCAGTCCCTGGCAATAAAACATCCTGTTAAGCATATGGTGCCAGAATATCCCCAGTCTAAAAACATTTCCATGCCCTTTAATGTTGGAACTGGAAAAGGTTCATTAGGTAAGTCTGAAGACAATTTCCTTTCCAGAATATCTGTTCTCAAGATAGCATGTAAGGGGTTTAGGGGGAAAAGGGGGTAAGAGAGAAAGTTGGAGGAGATCTGTATAGATTCTTACTATTACATCAACACAAACTATTGATGCTAACATAGCGGAAAGCTTTAGAATGAGAGGAACTGGTGAGTTATTTTCCTTCCAAAAGGATTCAAAGTACTCTCACAGATCAAAGTGCTTGTTTTTCCAACAGATTTTTTACTTTTGAATTCCTAGTTAGATAACATGCAATGAATTGGAATTTTCAAGCYTAAATTAAAAGCGATCAAAAGTGAGATTAAAATTTTTATTGATTATTCTGGGAAGTTTTTTGCATGCACTGAAGTATGTGAAAAAAAATGCTTGGAGTAGTTCTAGGAAACTTCCCATGTATATGTTGGAAAGCTTTTTACTGTTTAAATAAAACTGCCCCTTTACAAAGGGTAGAATATAAAAACCATCTACTGAAAAAAAAGTTTCATGCTGTTTCATCAATCTATTAATGCCACATTTTTTAAAACTGGTCCTGTCTTTAAAGGCAGGCATATTAATCTATGATTAAGACATGTATTCTGTGTGCAATTACAAGTGTGTATTTAATATAAAGAAAACTAATTTTCTTAATGCTACAGTTTAAGAAATATACTTTGAAAGCAGACTCGAATAAGGAAAACATGGTATACAACCAACATGCACAAGCTATTTGCAGAGAGGGAGGGAAAAAACTACTTGGTGTTTCTAGGTCATTTATCTAAAATACTTTTCATAAATGCTGAAGGAAAGTGAACATAAGTTCTGAGAAGGAAAAAAAGAAACAAAGGAGATATTCAGCAACCTGAAAAATTAATGGATTTGTTATTAATAGGATTATGAAAATAAATTGAGACCTTCGAATTTATTTTTTGGGGTTCAGGAGAGATAAAAAAGCCCATAGCCTATCATTTAATATTTTGGGTTGTATTTGTGGCACACAAAACAACAAAATCCTCTCAACTACTTCTGGATCACAAAGGCCCCCTAAGGAGAAGGAACTGAACAGAAGTAGTCTGTTCTTAAGACAAGTTTCAAAGAAGGGGAAAAAAAGACAGGTGAAATCGCTGGAAGATGTTTGTAATTTCTAAGAAAGGATGACTGAGGTTTGTTAATTCTTTATCTTGTTGTGTATACTATTCGTACAATACTAGCTGTGGCAGTATGTATGACCATGAGTTTTATTTTTTATTTATTTTTCTATACATAGATACCCTTTGGCAGAGTGAAACTGCAAGTCAGAAGAGGTAGCTCAGAAAGCCAATGAATCATGCATCCAAGCTGACTACTTTTTCATGACACTATCCTGAGTTTATTCTCCCTCTCCTAGAAAAAGAAAATTACCTATTTTGCTTAGCAGTAATTCTAGCACTCTTTAATGACCAGTAAGCTCCCAAAAACACTGAAAAAAAAACCTTCAGGTCATAGCTGCCTATTTATTGTTGTGGCTTTGCTCTTTGACAATAATCAGAAAGTTTATTATCCTTCCAATCTTTTGGAGCTCTTCAAGAACTACTTTAAAGTCTGTTGCAATTTTTCCATCTAGAAAGATGGATATCATATATTTAATCTAATACTAAAAAAATGCACCATAGCAAGGCCAAATAATAAAAGCAAATGAATTCTAATACTTCCAACTAAGTATGTATTTCGTGTTGTAATCATATTGGAAACAGAGGTTCTGCATAATCATGGGCAAGTTAGAAAACCATTATCTGTTTTTAATATCATACCTTTAGTACTGATGATTTCCAACAACTATAAATAACAGGGCAACAGAGATTGTTTAAAGCAAATATATCATAAAAATTAACTAACAGAATTATATATTTGTGGGCTTTTGTAGCTATGGTCAATGCTAGCCAAGGTATCTCATACGTTTTGTCATTTAGATACAATACTGCTATCAAATACTAGCATTTCTAAGACTGACACAGTTAGACCTTAAAGCCTTATAATTTTAAATCAGAAAGATAATGACACCAAAATAAAACATTTATTTTCATAAAATGGACAGTGATACTTTATACTTTAATGTGGAATTCATTAAAATCCAACAACAGTACTAAATCATGGAATGTATGTTGATACTATTTCATATAATACTTTATATTTAAAATATTCAGAAACAGTTGTAAGGAATTTATCTTAAGTATTTCTACTAGTTTTCCTGTAGAGCAGTATTTTTTTTTTTTTTTGTGTAGTGTATCATTTACACAGCAGCAAAGCTTTGGGGGCTCATGGTCTTTGAAAACACCAACAATCTGAACAAGATATGCCAGCCTTTATCATTAGTCCTTCCTATAAGAAATAGAAAAGGTTCACTCACCAGTTTTTCTTTCTGAATACTTGTAACAATGCTATCCTTGCACTCTAAGTGGTAAAACTCTCATTATTATTACCACAGCAGGACTTAAAATGGAAATATTCTCTGTACCCCACAAAGCCCAAGAATGTCAAAATTTTTCATGCTGTGAAGGAAGCTTGAATTTCTTAAAGTATTTTACCCTTCTATCTCTTAAAATCCCAAAATTATGCACAAAATGTTAGCTTTTCTTAAAGCAGGCAGAAGCAATAAAGGAGGAGAGGGATAAAAAGAGATATTTATGCCTTCTTGTCACTACTCTGAACAAAGAAAGACAAGCAATAGCTTATATGAAACAAGTGTTAATTTTTGTTTAATTAGCAAGTTGAGAAGCATGGAGTTTCACCTGTTCTTTTAGGGGCTGCAATAAATACTGCTTCTTGGAACTGTGGGTCTACAAACAAACTCACTCATTCTACTGCAATACCCACCTAAAGCCAAAAATTGTATTTTTAACTGGGAAAAAACTCTGCATAACCTACGGTCTTAATATGGGTTCCAGAGAGTTTTTGCTTTAAGCAAGGGAGGTTTGGAGCCAACTGATATTTGAGAAGATAAATTCCACACAAGCCCTTTGACCACAAGTTGTCTGTCCTTGGCTAACAGACTGTGGCACCTTCTGCATCAAGCAGTCAAGCAGCAGATCCTAAAGAATTCTACTCCAAGCAGTTCACTTGAAAAACAGGACTTTTGAAATATTTCAGATATTGAGAAAAGGTTCAACATTAACGAGCAAAAAACCCTCCCACAAATCCAAAGTATCAGTAGGCCAGGATAAACTTAGACTTCAGGTTCAGTGTAGTTTTTTATTCTGCAACAGTTACTGGCCAGTTCTTCTCTTTCTAGACAGCAACTCCATAAATTCTTTACTAAAAGTCCTTGGATCCTGCAGTTACATGCACTTGGTTTCATTAGAGAGCAGTCGTTGTTGTCAGACCTGTTGAAACCTTTTCCAGGAAGCTGCTTATCTAAAGCCATTGCATTTGTTTGCTACAAACTGCCCAACTACGCTGCTCTAGAACCACATCATTAAAGAGTTTAGGAACCCAGCAGATCCATACCTATGTTACGTCGCTATGCTGCTGTAGATCAGAACTCAAACCATCACAGATGCCTTGAAATAGGGGGAAAAAAAGCTTCAGTTGTCTGGTCTTCCTAGTTCTACTTGAGTAAAAACTTACTTTTCAGAGACAGACGATGAAAGGTAAGTTGCCTCTCAGTCTGTTTTACCTGACGGATGCTACTGTATTTTTATTTGATGGCGGCACTTGCATAATTTACCATCTTCTTCTGTATGGAATCAAACAGCTTGATGAAATCTATAATTATTGTTACAATTAAGCCTTAATAAGAGTGGTAATGTTCATTTTCCATAACCAAACCGCTCCTTATATTTGGCTTGTTCACCTGTGTTGGTTTTGTTTGGCCCAGTTTTTGGAAGTGGGGGAGTCAGAAAGATGGCTCCTGTGAGAAGCTTCTGGAGGCTTCCACCATGTCCAGCACAGCCAATTGCTGTTTGCTCTGAGGATGAGGGACATGCCACTGACCAAACCTGGGCCAATTGGAGATGGTGGTTACACCTCTGTGAAAACATATTTAAGAAGAAATAAAAACAAAGGGAACACACAGTAGTTTTGCCAGTGGCGGAGGCTGAGAATGTGTGAGAGATGCAAACACCAAGGTCAGTGGAGAAGGAGGGGGAGAAACGGCTCCAGGCGCCGGAGCTGGGATTCCTTTGCAGGCCGTGGTGATGACCATGGTGGAGCAGGCTGTCCCCCTGCAGCCCATGGTGGAGCAGGCTGTCCCCCTGAGCCCATGGTGATCATGGGGGAGCAGGCTGTCCCCCTGCAGCCCATGGTGACCATGGTGGAGCAGGCTGTCCCCCTGAGTCCATGGTGATCATGGGGGAGCAGGCTGTCCCCCTGCAGACCATGGTGACCATGGTGGAGCAGGCCGTCCCCCTGAGTCCATGGTGACCATGGTGGAGCAGGCTGTCCCCCTGCAGCCCATGGGGTCCACAGAGGGTACAGAGATGCACCCGCAGCCCGTGGAGGAGGGAGGTCCCCAYGCCGGAGCGGGTGGACACCGAGAAGGGGCTGTGTCCAGCAGGAGACCCATGGAGAGAGAGGCCTTGCTCCCGAGATGGAACAGCCTGGCCTTAGGCCTGCACCCAGGGGACAAGGGACCCCACGGTGCAGCAGTTTTGGGATGACTGTCTGCCTGTGGGGGTCTCACGATGCAGCAGATGTGTGTGAACTGCTGCTCGTGAGAGTGGAACCGCGCCGGAGAGATTCACTGAGAACTGTCTCCCGTGGGAGGGACCCCACGGCAACGCAAGGGAAGGACTCCTCTCCCTCAGCAGCTGCAGACGATCGGGTGATGAACTGACCAACCCCACACCCTGAACTGACCAACCCCACACCTGAACTGACCAACCCCACACCTGAACTGACCAACCCCACACCTGAACTGACCAACCCCACACCCTGTTCACCCCCCTGCTCCTTTGTACCGTCGGTGGGAAGGGGGGAGGGGGTGGGGAGAAGATCGGTGTCTTTGAGGGTTTTATTTTATTTCTCATTCTCCTCCTCTGACTTTGTTAGCAATAAATTCACTTCATAATTTAAGTAGTGCCTGTTTTGTCCATCAAGCTTTTCCTCCCTGCTCCTTATCTCAACTCATGAACCCTTCTGTTAATTTTTTTTCTCTTCGCTTTTCTCTACCCAGTGGTGATGGGGGAAAGTGAATGAGCAGGTGTTGTGGGTGCCTGGCTTTTGTCCAGCATTTCAAAGCACAACAACCACACTGTTATTTGAAATCTGCAGATGTATCTTCCTAAATCACTTTAGAAAAGTAAAAAATTACATTGAATTTCAGAAATAAGTCAAATTCTTTTTCTTACTAACTTGAGTAAATTCCATTAACAAAACGGAAGTCTTTTATTTTAATATCTGTCAAGATTAGAAAATATGTAAAAAAAAATCAAAGTTTTCCTGTAAAATCTCTTCTTAAAATTGACCCCTATGGCACTTCCTTTTATTCAAAGAAAAGGATAGCAGAGCAGTTATATGACAATTTTAATACATGGGGTTTTTCAAGCACATTATGCTATTATTTATTAAGTCAAAACTGACCTCTTCATATGTAAACTTTGACARATAGGATTACATCAAAACTATTTTGAAAATTAAGTAGGCGGAAATTTCCTTCAGCAATGTAAGTAAAGTAAACATATCGTAGAGACAGTATTCAAATTTGAAAGCAATTCTACTATAAATATAAATAAAGAGTATTTTTAGATTTATTCTTTAATGAAAGATTGATATAAAAACCAAAACTGCATCTGTTCTTCATTGGAAATGCCAGTCTTACTGTGGTTATATGCACAACATTGCATATAAAAATCAGTGAATGGCATTTATTTCAGTATGAAAGAGTCATTTTACCATGTCTATATCATACTCTCTAAAATAACATTAGAAGCGATCTGCTAGGGGCTGATACAAAATTTACATCTTGCTACACAAAATTTTCATCAACAACTTATTCCTCCTTAAATTTTCAATATGAGCTAAGTTTAAAAACAAACCAAAAATTACTCTAAACGAATCTGATTTRACAAAAAATCAGCTCATAAGAAATTGAAGATAAGCATCCTCAGCTGCTCATATAATCTTTGAAAGAGGTGCTTTGACAGTAGTTTATATCCTTTAACACTATACAAAAAAAAAGCTGGGGGATCTGAAAGTAGGTTCAGAAGTTTGGGTAGAACTTCACAGTACATCTATAGAATATTAAGTGAGATGAATATTGTCCAGAAAGTGAAAGCAAAACATTTATAATAGAAAGATGAGTAYTCAGAGGATCCCAAAACACTGAAAAATGAAGGGAATCTTTACTTCCTTTGATCTTTAACACAAGTTTGTTTCTGAAAAGAGAAAAAATAGAATTGTACCTTCACTTAGCAAAAAATGTGTCTTAGCTGTGCTCACCCATTTACAAAACTTATATAACTGAAATTATTTTAACTCTCACACATCACACACAAGGACAGGTATGCACACTAAATAAAATAATAATGCCAACAAGCCTGCTAGGTTTCTCATGCCCAGATATTCACTGCTGAATTTTCTGAAGAATCTCAAACCTTAGTTTATGAAAAATCTTCAGAGTCGTTAATTAAACCCTGTCAGGAAGTAATATAACACTGCTTTTTGGAAGAAATTAGGTGGAAGAAAATMATGGGTCTGACTCTCCATTCTTACATTGTTTTTGTGCAAATGTTAGGTGAAAATCAAAGCTAATGTCTGGTTTTCCCCAAATAGGCAGAACATATGGAATAAAAATGGTCTTATTATTTCTTCAGTAGATTATATGATCCAGTCATACCAGACTGTATATTCAGCTACTATCTGAATATGTATTTTTGTCATGTTCTATGAGATGATAAAAGTACTGTAACTATATCAGAACTGTAAGTGGAATAACAGCAGACTAAATGGTGATAAAGCAGCTGGTACACAAAATGAGTGGGACTTAAATTTGAAAATATCCATATCCTTTTTGGCGTGTGAGAGAAATGTAATCTAATTTGTGATTTGGATTTCTGATGCTGCAGCTGCCAGAGGAAAGCTTCCAGCATATTCTTCAACCACACTACTCTGCACTTCAGCTTCTCAAGATTGAAACGAATGCTAATTGTCTTCTTGGTAAACTCCTCTCTTAATAAAAACAATTCCTGTCTCTAAATTMTTCCTTTTACAAGAATGGTGATCTTCAGAAGGGCTAACTCCTTTGCTCAATTGCAGAGATCTAAGAGATTTGTTGCATTTTTGTTTGGTGAAAGGGAATTACCAGAAATTCTTTTGTAACTGTTGACTTGCCAAAAGCAAACACATTTGGTCTTGAATTACCTATGGAGAGAACTCTGTTGATCAATACAACTCATTCCTTTTTCTGGCTATATTTGGGGSGAAAAAATTAATGTAAGACTAAATGTGATTTTCAAGTGCTACAGGTGCTTAATTGAGTACTAATCCAAATTCCCCCTCTGCTGCTTAATTGCAGATTTAGACTTAGATACAACGGGATCACTACTTTTCTAGTGAAAGCTGTGAGCTAAAATAAGAGTATCTTATGACAGTATCTCCTTGTCCATCTGGCCCTTGGCTTTTCAGCTCACAGCTTTGAAATCTTTCGTTATTGATGGGTTATTGAGCTAGTGGACGTTTTTCCTGAAACTGAAATCAAATATTCCAAAGAGGTTTCTGAAATCTGGCATTTTTAGAATGAATCACAGAGAGGAAACATACAAGCAAACCTATCAGCTCCTACCATACGCTGACTTTCCCCAGCTTTGTTAAGTTTAGAGGTCTCTAAGAGGCAAGTCTTTAAGTGAAGTTTGTTTCACTTAGATAATAAATGAGAGTGAGGAGAAAGAACTGCTTGAACAGTCTATTGCTTTCTGGAGAAAAGGAGGGTAAGCTTTCTCTGATCACAGTTTTCTGTACAGCCTTACCAAGTATTCTAAAAGCAGTAAAAAAACTGTGGAATAAAGCAGTTCTATTTATAGAGATCCCAACTAGTCAGATAGCATGGAAAACAGATCCTGAAATATGTAAGCATTTCATATATATCATATTCCTACCTACAGGATAAGAGGTGTGATGAAAGTCCAGCACACAAGGCTGGAGTCCTTCCTGGACTCTATTTCAGTGACATATCAAGCGCTACAGCAGTAGTTCCACCCCGTCATTAGAATTTCATTAGTTTATTATTTTACTCAGATGTCACAAAATAATCAGCCGTGGCTGATTGCATATATGCACAGCAAGACCAGATTGCCATACCCTCAAATTGGTCTGGAAAAACACAACATTTTTTTATGAATAGTGTCAGTAATTAAACAATACTCAACACCATATTTAAGCGGTGTGTGACAGCTAATGACGCCTGCATAGCTTTAAGAGCTCATGCTTTCTCAGAGATAATTTTAAACTCTGGCTSCTGAAATCCCTCAAAATTACAAAAAACCCTCCTACTCTTAAAAATTCTCTCAGTGTTCCAAAGCTTTCTGATGACTTGTCATATATAACAGATTGCAAAGTGTAGTCAAATATATGTATATGCACACAAGCACATATTCAAATTAGTGTATATATATTTGATGTATATATAATTACTGGGCAAAAAAAATCCAGTGAAAAAGTAACTGCATAGGTAGGTACTGTGAAAAAGATTTCTCAAATGAGTTTCTCGAATTTTGGAGGATAAAGAATTACTAAGACATTTCAAAATAAATGTCGGAAAAAAATCAATCTAAAATATCATCTCACAAACATGCTGCAAGTACTGAGCTACTTCATATGGTTTACCATAAAATAGGAAGTAAGTATTATTTTTAAAAAGTCAGAGCTCTTGAAGGCATAAATGGATTAATTTACCACTGACCTAAAAACTTCCCCACAACACTTCTGTTGAAGTGTTACAACATAACACTTAACAGTACTTCATAAAAAAAAAATACCCAAACCAATCAAACAATTAAAATATACAAGTCCTGTGGTGATGGCAGAAAACATTTGAGAGCAGCAATGTTTCTCCTACAAAGCCTGATGACCATGCAAATTGAGCTACAGGTGCAACTGAAGGCATAACCATGAGATCTAATACTGCCTGTCTTCAGGGTCCTGCCAGCATATTTCCTTAACATAGTTTTAACATTAATGATGCCCATACTCACAAATCAGTGTACTATGGGTTCAGAGCTATTTGGAAAAGTTCTCAGCCCACGGAACATCAACTGCAATCAGGATCAGGAACTGGTGTTAGAAACTATAATGTACATCAGATTTCTCTCTTTATACAGGAAAGCAAAGAGCTGGTGCAAATTGCAGCAAAACATAGGCTACTGGGGGGAACATATATTTCCTCTTTATTTTCTATTTCTAGCAATCACACGTAAAAGTTGTTACAGATCAATATTGAATTTAAGTAGAAGATGCCAATAAGAAGAGGGAAAGGCATTTAAAACTAATGATACTATTGAAATCTTCCACTTGCTAAATAAAAAAAAAAATTAAAGAATTAGAGATTACATCTGACACTAATACATTACTGATAGTTTCATGTTTCCAGAGATTTAAGCTTCCCTCTACAAACTGCCTTTGAATGATAAAAAATCGTAAGTAATGGAAGGAGAGTTAGTTTCAGAGACCTCTTACAAATCTCCTCACAAGCCAAAAGTGAGAGAGGATAAAACTTGGCCTGAAACTCAAACTTGCAGTGGAGTTGGGCTGCTCAAAATAGGGAATTCTAACATGTTCCTGGTCTAAGGAGGTAAACTCCACTCCATGGCACTCCACATTAGTGTCACCAGATCTGCTGGTGTGATTTATTTGAGACACAAAGGTTGATTCTGACAGCTTTACTTCACGCAACAAATGTCTATATTTGTGTATTTAGTGTTCAGTTACTAATTTATCTCTTGCTGAGCGTGGTTTAGCAGATATTTAGTTCTATGCTTCACTGTCACCACAGTGCTAGCTAATCTATGCAAGGTTTCAGACTGACAGAGCCCATATTATGTTATGATACAGAATCACAGAAGCAGCTAGGTTGGAAAATGACCTTTGAAATCAAGTTCCACCTATGACCTTACACCACTTTGTCAACTAAACCATGGTACTGAATGCCACATCCAGTCTTTCCTTAAGCACCTCCAGGGACTGTGACTCCACCACCTCCCTGGGCAGCCCATTCCAATGTCTGATCACCCATTCTGTGAAGAATTTCTTCCTAATGTCCTAAACCTCCCCCAGTAAATCTTAAGGCTGTGTCCTCTTGTCCTGTCCCTGGTTGCCTGGAAGAAGAGACTGACCCTCCCCTGGCTAGAGCTTCCTTTCAGGGAATTGTAGAGTGATAGACAAGAGATCTAAACCTCTTCTCCAGGCAAAACAGCTCCAGCTGCTTCAGCTGCTCCTCACAGGACTTGTGTTCCAGACCCTTCACCAACCTTGTTACCCTTCTCTGGACACACTTCAGCACCTGAATGTCCTTCCTAAATTGAGGGGCTCTGAACTGGACACAGCACTCAAGGTGTGGACTCACCAGTGCCAAGCACAGGGAAATGATCCCTGCCCTGCTCCTGCTGCCACAACATTCCTGATGCAGCCCAGGATGCCACTGACCTTCCTGGCCACCTGGGCACTGCTGGCTCGTGTCCAACTACTGTCAATCAGTACTCCCAGGTCCCTTTCTGCTTGGCTGCTGTCCAGCTACTCTGTCTCCAGCCTGTGGTGCTGCAGGGGGTTGTTGTGGGCCAAGTACAGGATCCAGCATTTGGGACTGCTGAACCTCCTATCACTGGATTTGTTCATTCAATCCAGCCTGTCCGGGTCCCTCTGCACAGCCCTCCTACCTGTCACCAGACCAACACACAAACACAACTTGACGTCACCTGCAAATTTTCAGGACTATGCCAGGGAGATGTTGTCAAAGGCTTTGCTGAAGTTCATTGCCTTCCCCTCATCCACCATGGGGGTCACATGGTCCTAAAAGGAGATCAGGTGGATCAGGCAGGACCTGCCCCTTCTAAATCTGTTCTGGCTGTGTCTGAGCTCCCGGATATCCCGTAGGTGCTATGTGACTGCACTGAAGATGATACATCAAAGCCATCCACTGAGCCATACAACACACTGCAAATAGCATACACTGAAGAGATTCATCTGAAGTGACTGGGTGACATTACAGAGTTGGCATAATCTTTATGAACATAGTAGTGTTGACAAAGATCAGCTCAACAATGGCAGCTTCTGTTCCTGGACTCCTTCAGAGAGATACGCTCTCCCAGAAGGTGATTTGGGACTGACAAATCTCGGCCCTTTTTCTGAAATGCTGTTTATCAGATCCTGCCATTAGAGAAATCAAATCTTCATTAATGTCTTGCTTTCTGTCAGGCAACCTGGAGCAAAATTCCCCATTGTCTCAATTCACTTTGGTTGACATATCGTATTTCCATAGTGCCTGCACTGGGTGCCTCCTGGATGAAACAAAATTGAAAGATGACCTGTGAGAGTCAATCTGATGCTTTGCACGCTTTGTGGATATACAGCTTGAGGACCTGATGATGTATTCCAAAACAACTTCCCTGGCCTCCAAATGTGGATAACAGATACATTATCCTCCTCTTTTCTCTACAGATTGACTTTGACCTTGCCACCCTACACACTAATGGAGACATAAACACAAGAATCCAGATCAAGCACCTTCCCTTAGCCCTTGGTTAGGCTCAGAGCACCAGTATTTCCCTACGAATAGCCACACCCTCAATGCATTTTCAGTGCTACTGGCATCTCTTCACTGCCCTTTGAGAAGCTTTGCTCAGTGACAACACTGTTGAGGTGATGATGTAGACAGTCATGCCTCACACTCTGCCACCTCCATGCATACAGAATACTTAATTAAAAATATAAATAAAAATTAATTCATACTTTGTTAGACCTATCAGTAGGAGTAATACATTTCATAGGAATAAGCACTCTTAGTCATGCAGAGCTGTAAAATTTCTCCTAGTGTAAAAATATCACAGAACACTTAAGTTTCCATGAATCATTAATTCTAATTCTTTCCATGAAAATACTGAATCCATATTCTTCTCATTATATCTTTGAGTGAATCATAATTCAACTGAATTATGCCAGCTGTCACTTTATAACAATCCTAGCCTCATAGTCTTCCATAAATGTTCTGCTAAGCATAACTTGCAACTGAGTATTGAATTAGACAGGAATAGATGAGGCGAAATAAAATTTATCTACTTAGAAATTTAGGATTAAAAGTCTTGTGATATATACTAATACTATTGCATTCAAAATGAAAATGCAGCCCATAAATAAAGGTACAATTATTTACTWTAATGCTTCTATCACAGTAATTTCCCCAAAACGGGCATATCTATGGACAAAGTTCCTCATAAGCTCCTCAGCAAAAACTTTATTCACATCTCAACATATTTAAAACCATTAAAATAACTTAAGCACTTTCTTGCTTGCCTTTGATCACAGGACAGTTCAACATGCCAAGTATTTTTGTGTTTTCTGCCTTCACCTGCTTTCTCTCCTTGGTTTTAGACAGATGTAAGTAAAAGAATAAACTTTCAGGTAGATCACCCAGCTTTCACCATGATCTTGATAGTGAATACATTACGAGTATCAGGCAGGCAAGAGTTCCTCTCACCTTACAAATTTCTAAACAATGCATACAAAGACCTCGAGGACATAATGCTTTATATAAAATAAAGTTAATACTTTATTTTGTTAGGACGGCAGTGTCCCCTACTTGGTCCAATGTGCAGCAAATCAAGAAGGCAGTATGATCTAGATCTGAGAAAACTACTAGGAATATATTTGAAATTTGCAATGAAATCAGCCAATTACTTACACTCTCCTCTCAGACTGGGACAGAAAAGTTTCATTAGTGCTCCATAGCAAGACTGGTAATATTCATCAAAGGAAAAGCCATGCTATTTCCAACAGATAATCATCACAATTTATACAGGATGTTCAGAAMATTGATCCACAGAGAAACAGTTGGTGGTGTCAGAACAGACTATGCCTCTATTGTTCTGGTTTTCCCTATAAAGAAAGCTTGTTATCTGAAACTCGATACAGCTTGTATTCAGTTGGACCAACCAGTATCAAACCAACACACATTAATGTATAATCACCCTTAGTACTCTTACAAGTCTATAAAACACCAGTACATTTTCCCCCTAGTTGTATTTTCTATGCAAATTATGGTAAAATAATCCAACACAGAAAGCTCTTCTGAAATTGGGCCAGAAACATGGCTTCTAGCTATGATTCAGAAACCCCACCAAAATCCTATTTCTGAAATAGGAGGAAAGCTATTCCTCCTACTGGCCCACTGCTTTTATTGGTCACATCCACTCAGCTGCAAAAGAAACAGCAGCTCTGGTTTGGCTCCAGTGCTTCTGGAAGAAACAGGAAGGGTACTTTCTGATTCTATCTCATTATGTTGCAAAGGAGAGGTGGTCACACTCTACATGACAGGAATTCTGCATAGGAAAGTTGCATTGACTGCTCTGCTTGGTTATGGTTCAGTTTCAACACATGAAATAATGCAATTATGTGGAAAAAAAGTTTTTATGACAAGCAAATGCAAAATCTACATGAATATTTACTTTTAAGGTATATTATTAAGCTCTTTTTTGAATGTATGTATTTAAAGTTCCTGTATTCTCCACTTTCTCTAATTATAATATTTTTGACTAAGCACCATCATTTATGAAGTCTCTACAACTAAAAATACTTTAGGCACTTGTGTGCTCAATTACTTCCTTAATTGGTTTGGGTTTTTTTTTTAAAGCATATGTATATGTATGTGCAGAAAGTTAATTTCGGCTTGAGGCTTTTGGCAAGAAGGGTTAGTTTTCCTGACTTCCACCAGTGAATTCATGATAATTAGGCTTATCTTAGAACCATAATAGTCCTAAGTTTATCCTTAAGCAAACTGTTTCTACCCAGAGGAGGATGCAAATGTTACCTATAGATCAAAACAGTCACTTCATATGCAGTCAAGTCAGCTTTCCCAGTTCACTGCATGCAGAGCATATTCATAAAAACAATCAGACCATTTTACTGACTGGCTGGAAAAACGAACTATGGAATATATGGGGCTATGAAGCACTTATTAATTGTCAGTATAGCTGAAGTGATTAACAAATGCTGACATTCTCCATTCTAAAAATAATTAACAGCCCTACCAGATTAAAATTATTGTAATTTTATTTGGTATAGCAAGTTTTAATGTATAAAATTTTCAGATATTTCTCCTTCAGAATTTTATAATTGTGTACAGACAAATTAACATTTTGGGTTACTGTCAGAATAACACTGTAACATGTCTGTATTTGAACAGAAACACTTTAACTTTGCATCAAACAGACAAAAAAGCACATATCATAGAACAATAACAGAAAATAATAGTAAATAATACTAACTTATAATGTGAGAGCAACCTTTATCTCCATTTGTCATTTGTTTCAGAGTAAAGGAACCTGTAAGCATATTTCTCACACAATTCCTCTGAAATTCCTAAATTCCAAAATTACATAAAACTCACTTATACAGCTATAAACATTTCTAAGGTATTTGCAATGCAAATCATTTTATTATTGTCTCCTGCCTTTGACACTGCCCATATTTTTTAAAGACTTTTTTTGGCTACACTGGTAACGGAGTGGTCCAGCATTACTCTTTTCTGACACTGTTAACATGTCAGAAATCTTTAAAAACTGCTTTGCTGTCAGCCTTTTCTGACACTGTTRTTTATATTCACTAATACAGCTTTCAAAGCTTCTGAAGTCCACAGCAGCCTACATGATCTATACCACAACTTCTTGCACACAAACCCAGTTACCCAGTGGATTCCTGGCCTTTAAAGGGATGCTTGCCATCATTAAAGGTAGAAGTTACCAACTGGCTGTGGACATGCAGCTTTCACAAACATCCCTAGTGCTTTTATATAATGTTTGTGAAAAAAAAAAAAAAAAAAAAAAAAAAAAAAAAAAAAAAAAAAAGTACTGTGCCAGAACAGAAAAATCTTTATCTAGGCAAAAACTAAGAGAGAAATCTCACGCCTGGCAGAGTTGCTGGAAGGAGCTGCCCATATGCTCAGCCAGCTGAAGGTCAAGGTAAGATCAGATTCCCCAGTCCTCCCATGGACAAGGTGACACAGATCTGAAAGTACACATAATTTCTTGGCTCTCTTCTGCATGTTTTAAGCAGCATGTTTTTTACATGTACAATTAAGTCTGCATAGAGTAGGAACAGCATCATCCAATTTTACAAGAGTTTTGTTGTCGTATCAGCGGTGAAATACAAGGGGACTAATAACCCATCTCCATCACCTGGAATATGTGGGGTTTTTTTCACAGCACTGGGTATTCCTGCAAAAAAACTCAAAAGCTGTTTTCTTTGATACTAAGTTATATTGCACTGAAATACATGAAACAACAAAACAGTTGAAAAAACATGGACTACTAAACARGAATAGCATGGCATACCTATTATCTGTATGCTAGTAAGTACAATGATAAATCCTAACAAGATACCTCCTTTTATAGGAGTGGCATTTTGTTTCATCTACTATTTTCATATAAGACACAGGGAAGAAAATAGAATTACTAAAACAGAYAGTATAAAACAGAAGTTCTGGGTAGGCTTACAGAGAATTACTAATATAGTTATTATTAATATAGATATTAATAGGACAATTAGTGAGTACATCTAGCATTTCTTATCGAATATTGGGGGGAGGCGGTTTCCACACAGCTCAAAGCACACCGTGTACCAAAAAATAACATTTTTACTTGCATTCTGTTATTTCACTATCACTGGAGTCTAACTTCTGGTTGCAAAGAAATAAAAGCCAGCAGAAATCAGTATCATGGTGATATATATGTTTTATGTATAGAAATGTTTCCCAGTTTCCCAGTAACCTAGTTTCACACTTTTGATCAGCAATGCACTTTTACAGTACTTCGTAGTGTGTTTACAATTTTATGTCACATGAATATTTTAGAATTTCTCTGAAGGTTTTGTAAGAAGGTAATTTTGTTTCTTTATGGACCTTCTAATCGTCAGATAATTTTTAAAAATTGCTTTAATCTCCCAAGTTTTCAGAAAAGACCAGCCCTTACTTCACTACTTCTTAACAAAAAGGAATACACTCTAGCTGTCCTAAGTTGTCCATTTATAAACCACAAATCTCATCTGACTATAAAACAGGCTAGCATTGCTTCCAAGTCTGAAAGCTTGTGGTTAACATTTATGGCAGTTGTTACTACATACTTTTGATTTCAAAGCTAAAGATTCAGCTGGCTCCAGGAGACATCGTGCACTGCAGCATTTTGAGGATGTTTTTTCTCTCTCTACTGCACATGCCTTGTTCCTAAGCTGGAACCTACTGGCAACTCCTTTTACCTTTCATTTAGGTCTGTGCTTAGCTCTGGGCTTTAGATGTGTGCTTAGCTAAATAACTGAAGTTTGTAAGAGCTAAAAATACTCTTCATAGATACTGAAAGAGACAAAAAAGGCTTCTTCAATTCAGCTTTTGTTGAAATAAACATCATGAACAATGTGAAGATATTTTGAATGTTCAGAAGCTGCTCATGATAGTGTTCACGTGTCACTATGTACAACCAATTTAAGAAAACAAAAAATATCCACTGCATACCAACATAACCTTAAGTTCCTTTTAAATGACCAAAGTAGTATTAGACAAAGTTCAGAAACAAAATCTGAAACTTCAAAATTATTTTTTTTGTGCTATGCTTTCATAAAAAAGGAAGAAACCACAAGGTCCCAGTAAAAACAGATTAAAAAAAAGTATTTTTTCAGTGAATTAGTGGCTCCAATTTCACAACCAATAATCAAGGTAAAAATATCTCCTTTCTAATCCAAACTTTTCCACCTGTATCATTATTATATGCAAACAACCATTAAATATAGGAGAATATGTGACCAAAGAAACAAGGCACTGTTACTTACTTTCATTTTGCTGTTTACAATGTTCATGAAAGATGCTCACTGTGGGCCTGCTGTGAAACTAATTTATCTACCAGTAGAAGAAATACTATCTTTTTATCAAGCTTGAATGCAAAAATAAAGAAAATCACTGATTTCTATTATATAGAAAAATAGCTGCAGAAGTCTGTCAAGGTTGGCATATGCAAATTGAGATGAAACACAGAGATATTAAAATACAAAGCACAAAACTTTGATATTGCTCTGGTTATTATAAAATTGACCTTGTTCACAACAGCATTATAACTTCTTTATATAAGCTACTCTCTTATAGTTTCCTATTTAAATTGCTTTAATACAGTCTAAGGATCAAAGCTTAAGCTCTTTGAATTGCAGTAGGTGGTTGAGGAAATATACTGACCAAATCAGGTTTTTAACATTTGCAGAGCTTCAGGACAAATTTCCTGAGCCGAACAAAGTATTAGGAATATCATAGCTTGTAGATAGTCACAGATATTGATGTAATTAGGGGCAGACACTGGAGCATCAAGAATCTTCAGATAGTTAGCCTGTCAAATACTAACTGATTATCCCTAGCCCAAATGCTCTGCTAGATGCATCCCTGTACGGCTAGTCTGATTCCATGCTTAGTAGAATCCAATTTGGTCTTATTTCCTGAGAACACCAGTGAAATGCTGATAATAAAGCTACAACTTGCACACAAGCTTTCTGCTTCTTTCAGTACCATTTCCACTGCTGAAAGAATTATTGAATCAATGTATAATTAACTCAACTGTTTAATCATTACACCAATGTACCACAAATTCAGTAGATTAATCACTCATTGCCCTCCATCAATCCATGTTCAGGCGCTCATCTCTCAATTTTTGTATCTGTTCAGTTTTGAACATATTAGATGTTCCTTTTGCTAAGATTATTTTCACACATTTAAGTTAAATCCCAGTGTACATATTTCATGTTAAGAACCATTAATCGGTCCCAAAACTTTGCATGCTATTTAAACAAAATACATTCTCTGTCTCAAATTGATTCAATGTAACATATAGAAACAATAAGTAGGAATGCAAAAGGTCAAAGTACTTTAAAACTATTCAAAATAGTTAAGAAGAACCATATGAAGTCCTTCTCAGCAACTATTGCATTTGTAAGTATAGACTGAAGTAACTCAAGAGGGAAAGAGAAGGTAGAGCAAACACAGTGGTCAAAAGCCAGGAAACAAGGAATGATGAAACCAAGGCAAGAAAGTTGCTTCACATGACTTTATATTGCACATATATAAATAAATAAATAAATGGGGAAAAAACTGGAAAAAAGATATCACAGGACAATGCACACTCTCCCATAGATTTCTTTTTCTTTTTTTTTTTATCGTCAGGGTTTCTTTTAGCACTGATAACACTAAGCTGTTCTAGAACACAAACACATACTGTCTGGAATTAACAGCTTTACATTCCAAGATCATTTAACTCTACATTGTTCATTGAAGTATCCAGGATGCAACAGGAAATTCAACTATACTTTTTTTCATTTAGTGACCACTTGGCTCAAAACTCTGCGGAATAAATTATTTTTCAAACCAGTATTTTTTGTAAGTGGGATAATGTCTACTGTAATCACAGACACTGCTAGTAGCAATAATACATATTGTCAGAAAGATACTTAATCACTAGCACTTACTTTCATAAAGTACAAAAAAAAAATTAGTTTGGTATCACAACCAAGCATCCTAACTTTTGTGACTTTTTCAACTTGACATACTTAAAAAGAATACCTGACATCAGGAACTGTGTTTAAGAGCATAGCTACAGGAGGCTGTATAGAATATTTAGATGTCAGTGTGTGAAAAAAGTAGTCATGCTGTAGAGGAACAGGCCTGGGGCATTCATCTCTCTGAATCACTGCCAGGATCAGCAGATCGTCACTGTTAGGAGGATGCCATTCTTTCTGCACAGCCCTCAACTATCATTTAACATCACTGKAAGAAGGGCAAGACAGTACAATTAAAAACTATGGATTTAAAAGGAGACAATGAAATGCAGTTATTGGCCCTAAAGAATGCTGTGCCTGGATTTTGTGACAGAAGTTTGCCATGCATTTAATGATTGACTTTTATGATCATCTTTGCTTGTTCTGGTTGTATACACAGGGTTTATTACGCATAAAGAATCACTCTACAAGTGTATAAGTAATGAAAAAGACAAAATGATTAGACAATAGGAACAGGAAAKATATTTAAATCCTAACTGTATCAGAGGCTGAGCCAAAAAAGCTGTTGCCACTTTAAGTAGTTGAGTGTTTGATTTGCCCTGCAGAGCCAGAGTGCTGTAAGGACCATCTAGGGCAAGCGCGTGTGTGAGGGTTTTTTATTATTGTTAAATCTTAATGTAGGATTACAGTTTTTTAGAGCCAAGCCACTGAAGATTACTTATAATGAAATGCTACTGAAAGATAGTTGTAATTAGATTGGTTTGCAATTTAGATACAGAGCACATAATAGATTCTTACCTTTAGCTAAGCACACAAGCTTATTTACCTGGATGAGGCAAAACTTGGCTTAAAACTGAGAATCTTAATAATCCTACCAATAGATTCTGCTGTTCTATCACTTGCTGTTCTATCAAATGTATGATTGCTATTCACATGAATCAAATTAAGCATCGGCTAGCATGAAATTACATTCAGGATGATTATAAAAAAATTCAGGCAGTTACAACATACAAATTTTTAAATATATATTTTGTACAATATGAGTTTGGAATTTCTGGTAATTTGAATAGAGTGCTTATCTGAACTAAACAGAAAGACTGTGTGAGTCCATATAAGGAACTACAAATGTAATTAATTGTAACATGGCACCATTATTGGAAAACACAAACAATGGCAAAATCTTAATGAATGTAATTTTGTGTTAGTATAGGAGCAATTACATGCTGATTTTTTTAAGTCAGCAAACTTACTGTGATGATATTGATTTTTTTACATTTTTTCTCCTACCTATACAAAACTAATGAATACATAAGCATCTTAACATATTAGCTACTCCTATCAAAGTTTACCTATTATTTAAAATCCTTTCAGTTTTATTAAGTTCACTTACCTGAAAAGTATAAAACCGGGTCCCATTAGGAGGATGCACTTTAGGAGAGGCAGAGACAGCGTTCATATCCGAGAATATCATTTCTGGTCACACACACAATACAATCCACAGAGAGCTACAGATGCAGAGAAGAGTGCTAAGCTCAGAGACAAATCCTTTTATACATTTAGGGAGGCAACTGGACAAAATTCAGTCTGCCCCATCCTTTCAGATGTACAGTGACAGCGCTGTGAATTCCTCACTCCTGCGTCTGTGAGCTAAACTGTAAGGTCATTGCTCCCTGACCTCTAGTTCAGCTAGCCCATTGTAATATGCACGATGAATAAAAATCAGAAATGCCAAAGAAAAGGGAGCCAGAACCTACAGTACATGAAGCCTGTGCAGAATCTGGCAACGCTTTGGACCTGCCCATCTGTTCTCAGTGATAATCACCTCCCTCCACCACAGCCTTGCAAAGTGATTATGCTAAGCATTCCAGTTAACCAATAAAACACAGTTTCATTTCAAACAAGCATGCACAGTGAAAAACAGAGGACCTCTTCTGACTAACCTGAAGCATGCCTCATGTTCAGTTCATAGCTGCATTTGATAACAATAATGATTTTATCATTTCAGTTGCTGACAGCTATGTTAACACATACAACTTGCTTTAAATAACACAAAGGTGGTTTTTCGTTATTTTGACTGTCTTGTCTAGAAAAAGAAAGAAACTGTGTATTGCTCTCCAAATTAGTGGTTTTTACATGTCTTAATTTTTGGTGCTACTACTGACTGCAAATAAGGAGAAATAAGTATTTCTCAGACYGTTTACAGAGTTATAGTCAGTTTAAATATAATGTAGATTATAGGCTTCTATTTTCTCATTCTTTTCTAATTAGTTTCTTTCTCATCTTCAGTCTGAATCTCTCTTGATGAAAAGTTTACCTAACATTAGTAAGTATAAGGTTGGAATTTTATTTCAAACCTTACTGTGTTTAGCAATGCTACGGACCTACAGTTTAATTCATCAGCTATGCATAAGATGTTTTAAAGAAGTTCTTTTTTAAGGCTGAAAATAGTTATGAACACTTGCACTGAACATTCTGAAAGCATTAATCACATCTTTTCTTCAAACACAGATCATTTGAACTACATGAAGATTATAAAGTAATATTCCAAGAACTTGACACCTTTTAGCAATAAAAAATAAGTGTTCAATTCACAAAAAAATCAGGGTTTTTTTGTTTTGTTTTGGGTTTTTTTTCAGAAAAGTATGGTTTCAAAAAAGGGTAAAATTGTAAAGTGGTTGCAAAACTAACTTTGCATGTTCTGTCAAGCACTTTGTATTTTATTCACATGGTTTAAAACAGACAGAAAAACCACTTAAGAAATGGTACTTTCTAAAGGAAACTTGTCAAAATTCTAGAAGCTTRATTAGTTGCCAGGCTGCCTACGTTTTTTCATTCTGTTTTATCTTAATGCTTTTAGCAATAGGAGATAAAGCAGCTTCTAAAGTAAAATTACTATGAAAGGAGTTGGGAAAGATGCAGAGATGTCTGTCTGTTTAAAGGTGTATGTCTGTGGCACATACTTCAATAATCATATTTTGTAAGCCAAAGAGAAAAAAATCCTCTTAGATTCTAGTCATATCTAAAAATTCCTTATAATTGCCATGATATGGCTTCTATAACATTTACAGAATCAAAGCAAAGCTACTGTCTGGAACATTTTTTTAAGACCTAGATTTCAGATTACAGCTCATTCTCCCCTCTTTGAGCTCTCTTCAAGAAGATCTAGTTGCTTGTATTAGCAAAGAGGCCCCTCAACTGGTCAAGTGAAAGATATCAGTTGATAATCTGAATAGATAATCTTTAATTATGAGCTGATACGTTCTTCTTTATAATATGCCTACCAAACACATGCTCTTTCTCCACAGTGCAATGAATAAAATTTCTGTCATGGACATTTTAAATTGTTTGCCCTGAAAGATGAAAGAAGTTTACATCAGTTTCCTCACCAAATGCATTATTTGAAGAATTGATGTCCAAAATCCCAAATACATTCCTTCAGTAGACAAGTACTTTCACTGCTAAACAGCTGTGCCAATTAGCTTGAGCTTCTCTTACTTCAACTTCCATAACTTTTAATCCTTATTTCTACCAGGGATATAGAAAACTAAGTTCATTTTCTCATACTGTAATGAGCCAAACCTTAAGGTACTTTCATAGTTAAACCTAACTGCTCTAATCACAGTTGGAATGATCATGCCTTTCATGATCATAGCACTACTGCTGTATTTATATTTGCTAGATCCCTGCTTGTTCCTCTAGGAATGCACACCTTTCTTTTAGCTGTAGCCTTCCCCTGGGAGCTCGTACTGGGACCACTGTTCACCATGACTTAGCTGCCTGTTATTTGAAAAATGCTTTTCAAAATACTACTCCTGATCTTTCATCTTTTGTTTTGGCTTTCCTGCCTAGGTGAAGAAATTTGCACTTAAGAACCCACCACCAATGCCACCACAAAACAAACAAACAACAACCCCACCTCCCCCAAACCTGCATTTAAGTTCCAATAAACACATCTCCCTATCTCATCAGTGAAACCTGGAGAGAAGGCATAGCATTGCAACTCTTTTCTAACTCTCCACTTATTTCTACCTTATGAGGACAGGTAATTACTACGAATTTTTGTCTACCTCACTGCAGTACAGGCAACATCATGTTCTTGTAGGATCCTCATGGAATCAGATTGTCATTTTGATGTAACATTCAAAATAGATTGAAAACACTTGTTTACAGCAGTGTTTTTCTGAAAAATACAAAGCCAGTCTCCTCTCAGGAAGCAGTTACAGCATAGGTAAATTCAGTAAAGCATGAACAGCACAGCAGAATGCATTTTCACAATTACAGAACGAATCACATTTCAGAAAAGGCAGCAGCCCTAAAGCTGGGATTCAGAAGTCTCCTGGGAACAAGGAGCTGGAACCAGGTCTCCCATGTGTAATTGAATGCAATGACTAAGGAGGGTAGCAAGCAGCATGAACTGAAAGAGAGGAGAAAATGGAACTGAAGGAAAATGGATGGAGACCCAATAGGAAAGAGACACAAACTAAAGACCATGACTACAGCTCGGTGGTAGAAGTATTTACAATGGATGCAATCCCCATTCAAATATTTGCTCCCATGAATCTTCCAACTAACGATTTAATTATTTCATGAAGAGAGACTTGTAGTGGAGGAAAAAATTATCTCCCTATGTGAAAATAAAAATTCTACATGTTTAAGAGTATGAAATATGGCAATGTTTCTGAGATAGCTTTAGTTCCAGTTACTTTTGAATCTATGAGTTATCAAGCTCTGAATCTGTATCATATGAACGATGTTGAACTTCATATTTTAATTAGCTACTACTCCCCATATTTTTTTTTCTGTGATTATTTATTTAATTTTTTTAAGTGTGGTTTTTTATGCATAGCCTACATTTTTTTTACAGAAGGTAGAAAACCCAAGATATGTTATGTAGAGATATATATTTATTAAAAAACCCAAGTAAGTTACACATCAAAAAGGAAGGCATATATATGTATATAGCAGATGATTATGTAATGTACTTTGAAAATTAAGGGACATTAATACAAAAACTTCTATTTCTGACTGCAGAGAAAAGATGCACTTTTTAAAATTGACTAACACAGCTTTTTAATATGCTAGTGCTTGTGACATATAATTTCTCTTCAGAATATGCAGTACAATAGAAAGCAGATGTTTTGAGTTACAATTTGTATCACTAGCTCYTATTGAATTAGATGAGCAATTACCCAGAAACATGGACGTTATATCACATATTATTCTAATTTCTGTCTCTATCAGGGAAAACCATGTTAAAGAAACATGCCTTCCTCCAGGAGCAATATGAGTATATGATTTTCAGAACATTAGAATGCTTTCACATTAAATCTCTAGACCTCACCACTTTTACTTCACAGACTCACAGACACCCTACTAATCTTCCAAAATTGACAACACTTGAATTGATGTTTCTTTATTATCTTCTGTTGTAGACATCAAAATAGAAGGAGTATCATATGATACATTACTCATCTGGCTTTAAATACCCTGATTTTCCTTTAAACTGAAAAGTGTTAATGTTTAAAGAGTAATGGTTTCCAACTATTAATGGCTGGAAATTATGCTAAACCTTCACCACATTCTAGACAAAAGATATTCAAATTGCATATCAAATTTTAATTAATATCTTCATGAAGTCACACATGAAATCTAATTGATCTTCACATCCAAATTAATTTGCAATTCCGTTCAGCTTATTTAATGAAGTTCTACACAAAAAATATTTTTTTCTCCTATCAACAAAACAACACTTAACCAAAATCTGACAAATGAATATACTTCAAAGAATGTATAAAACTCACAGATATGAACTTTCAGAAACTAACAATTGCCAGCTGGTATAGCTCCCAGAAAGCCAAGTGGGAGAATTAAAGAATTAAAGACAATGAAAAATTGTACAAGGAAATTCTTGCTCCCTTTCAGGCTTCTGGTACTAACAGAAAATCCTTATAGAATTTAAAACTTGTGGAAATAGATCACCTTATCTTATTGATAAGTAAAGCCTGGTTTTAATCTTGTCTCAGTAATTAAGAACCAATTATCGATTTTAAGAACCAATTATCAACATTTTTCTTTGTTGATTTTATCATGAGTATGCAAATATCAACTTGCACTGGGAAATGTCTTACAAGAACAAGTGCTGGTACCAAGGCAGTATGAACTTATGAGCCCTGTTTGAACCCTGAACATAAGGATTGATGTAACCCTTGATGACAAGTACACGGAAGAACAAAGTATCTTCTGTTAGAAAAGTAAAAACTGTATGTCAGAAATACTAAAGGATAAATGTGTCTCAACAGGTTTATTCTGTATGATGACTTTCTTTTCAAGGGTGAGAACAATGACAAAGCTTTCACAGGAAGTGCAAATAAGAACACAATTCATTTATTAAGTACCCTTGCTTTCTTGCAAATAGTGAAATATTTTACTAAACACTGCATTTATTTTGAAAAAAACAGAGTCAACATCAACTAATCAACCTCAAACTCTTATAACCATTTAACCTTTAAATGGCATCTAACATTAAATCTCTCTATGCTGTAAGAGTTCAATAAAATTAAAATTGTTCATTCAATATCTGAGTTTGTGAATACAGTTGTCCACTCAGAGTATATTTTATATAACTTAACAAGCATGTAGTCCATAATCAACAATTACCGAATGCAACCATAAAGACACTAAGTCCAAAAGATCTCTTTCGATTGCTTGTGCAGTTGCACAATATTCCTTTCTTTTGTATTCCGGACAAGGAATTGTTGACCACGACTAGGACTCCTGTGCAACACTGCCCTACAAATATTCTGAGTATTAATTCTCACACTCTCAAGACTTAATGATTAAATCATTCTGTATCTGATACCTTTTCCTCATGGTTCTACAAAGCCAGGATGGAATATTCAAAGTACCATTCTGTTTTGCTTGAAACAAGTCAACTTCTGAGCACCAGATCTCAACTTCTGAGCATCAGTGTTTCCTTTGTATAACTCTACCATCAGCAAATCAAAATTGTACACAGAGGCTTATTAGGTATTTGAAATGAACATGATGTAAACAATGGTTTTACCTATTTTTAAGTTCCGTGTTGATGACAGTTACTGACATAGTGAATCAAAAAACGAAAGTGAATGAAAACTTAATGCTTGTATGCAGAGAAGTCTACTGGACATTAAGCATAAAGTTGAAGGGGGAGAGTATGGCAGAGTTGCAAAAATGTGCAGTAAGCCAAACCACAAAAAATTCAGGGAAGATTTATCTCTGAAAGTTATATCATAAGTTGAAAAGATACATACTTTTCACCATTACACTTGGGTTTTAACTGCCAAAAGCACAAATACTAAGCTATATTTAGTACACAACCTGTGTCCTCTACCATTCACTTTTGATGCCAGGACTACATTTCTGTTTTCTGACATGACTACAGATTTTATAAAAAAGTCTAGATGGTCCTTGGAATCAAAAACAGTTTTTTATATAGAATCAAAGAACTGACTGCCTTTATGAACATCTTTAACATTCTGGTCAAATCTAACATTAACTCTTGATGAACCAAAACCACAAAAACAACATAATCCCAGATGGTAGAAAAGAAATAATGAAAACAGTCAGCTTGTTATTTCACCATGTGTCATATCATTTCAGTGTCACTTTTGTTACTTACATCCTTTAAGTTGATTATGTTGCAACCTTATACACAGTGGTACCACTGCACTTGGCAAAAAAAAAGAGTGGTTTCTTATCAGCAAAMGTGGAATCTAAATCATGTACATTACTGCAAAGGATCACAGTACATTAAGGATGAGTGAAATTATGAAAGAACATAAGATGATAATCATTGTCTCTGTATCATTCTCAGCAGAGTGGCTTTTTCTTTTTAAGTGAACATCTTACATTGTGTGCCTCATCTTGAGGATAAAAATAGGATGAGAGACTATGAAGGAAAAACAGAAGATATAAATTTGAGATAATGTGTCCAAGCACTACACTTACTATGAATATGTATCCTCTCTAACTTGCGCATTATCCCTTCAAAAAAATGTTTTTCTTCCAAACAGTATTATTTTATTCATTTTTATTCTGGTAATTTATTTTATACTGCAATTGTTCTGCAATCTTTACATACATTGAGATGTACCCTGTTCCACAAGTACAAAAAGTATTCTAAGAGTAAACTACTAATGAAAATGAGTAACACAATTTTGTCTAAAAGATAAAAGCTGTCAGGAAAGCTTGTGCCAAGGCAATTGTCTTTGTTATGTATTTCTATTTCTGCTCCATCTGGGAACTATCTTTTGTTATAATGAGTGATACAAGTTGCTAAACTGGTCCTTTGAGTAAGAACTTACTTCAGTGAATCAAAAGCTAAAATTCATGACAGATTTAGAATGAAACTGGAAATACTCTCTTCGGTAAGGATTGTGGACATCTGCAAGCCTTTGCAAAAGGAAGTCTGCTTTCTTTCTTAATTAGAATTTTGTAGTTTTTCCATACTGTCATTGAATATATTTCTGAATAAAATCACACAAACTTGGAAAATACAAATAAGCAGAATAAAACCATACATAATTACATAATCATGTCTTCTATCACATTGTGAAAAATTTTAAATACTACTGATGATTTAATAAAATTYCCTTAAGTAGATTGACCCTGGTAGCTTTTCTGTCCTGAAAGTAACAAGAGCAACAACGCTGAATGGGGTCACAATCCTTGGAATTAGAATCTGCGGAAGGATTGTTAGTATTTAGTCTTACATCCAAAAGTGGTAAATAATTCAATTGTTTAATTAATGAAATCTTTCATCTAATTTTCAAGGATGCTCAGTCTCTGAACAGTCTCTCTTAAGTCACATCAGCCCTGCTGATGCCATTTTGAGCATTTAGGTCTCAATGTTGTACACTTAAGAGTCCAAGCACTTGGTGTGACTGAGCAAGTTTCAAAATGTCAGACCTGTTGCTCCAACTCTATTCACAAAATGTAGTTTCCTACAGACAATGCAAAAGTCCCTTTTATAGCTAGATACAAGCATTAAAACCTTTTATTGATTTTTTTTTTCCTTCTTTAAGTACAGGCCCCAAATCAATAATAACATATTAGCTTGAAAAGACCTCAAGACTTTGCTATGGCGCACATCTCTTCATTGTCATGCATACAGCCTTAAAAATGGTCATGGCAGAAAGCAGAAACAGTCTCTTCTGAAAACGTATCTTATTTGCGCTTGTCCTTAACCTTTTGATGCCACTATCCCTTCTAAAAGTGCAGTGGCATTGTTTGTGCACTGATACTGTCTAAAATAATTTTTCCAGCAGAGAAGAGATATGGGATTATAAAACAAATCAGTCAATACCGCCCTGAGGGCAAATGGCTGTTCTAGATCTTGACTCAGCAGACTTTCACTTCCCCTTACAAACTATTATAAAAATATAGAATGAGCCAGAAAAACTGCGCAGCTATATTAAGCTATATTAATGCAAGCATTGCATTTTTCTGTGAAGAAAATCATGGTATAAAAATGTAACTGAAAGACACTTTCCCAGTGCTAGAAAATGTTAACTCCATTGAAGCTTTTTTTTTWAAAAAAAAATTAATTTAATTTGCAAGTCAGACTTGGGCAATCACAGAATATGCTGTGCTGATTAATGTTGATTTAATGTTGATTTTCAACTACCCTATTTACCTTCCAGAAAATTCTAAAGAAAAATCAAAAGACAACAGCATAAAGCCCCCATTTTTCCAATCTTTGGACTGAATGGTTTCAAAACTTACGAAACCCCCAAAAAAGGACTTATTAAGTCCTTATCTTCACAACAACCACCTTTTTGCTTTATTAAACATGCTTAAAAAAAAAGTTGGATAGCATATTAAGTAAGATAGTATTTCTAGGACATAGGGAAAGTAAAAGAATATTCTTTCTGCATTCAGTCAGGATGATTTCAATATTTATCATGCCAGTGACTAAGTAGCATTATTCACAATTTATCTTGCCATTCATCTAAAAGGTGCCATAAACTTATAAGCAGTGTAATATATATGTTCTTGACATTCTTATGGGCTAATCTGTATCTCAAGGTAGAAAATTACGATGAACATAGATTGATAATCAACAAATGCATGTGCCAATATTAAATGAAGACAGAACTGTTATTAAAGATCACAGTCTAAAAACCTACACTAGGTCAGGGAAAATAGCTACTTGCCCAAAGCATACAAATGTAGTGAAACCTAAATTAAACACTGTGATACTGACAGAGTACTGCTCTCATCTATCAGAACCTGGTCCCTTCCACATGGTAGGAGATGACTACTGCCTGGTTTTCTACACTCACAGCTCATTTTGAAAATGCTGAAAGCTTAGTGGTAAGACTATAAAGATTCTAGATCAGAAGAAGAAAATTATTCATGGACAGAAAGTATCAGGTGGAATAACAGCAGATGGAAAGCTGAGAATTATGTAGCTGCTACTGAGCAAGGATGCATTGAAATCTCCTTGCCAAGAGAAGGTACCTTTTGCCATTTTCTTCCATTGTAGCAATGGCAGAAATGAACCTTGGCATCTTCTAGTGGGCTTTATTTGCAGTGTGTCAGTGTCTCTTGTGTGTTACCACAGGCTCCCTTTTCAGTCATTACAGACAGGCACTTTCAGGGGCCACTGTTTCTGACCTATTTTAGATGTCTATTTTAGTTGGAGATGAATCACACCACAGAGGTGGGAGGCAGTAAAGACAGAAATGCCTAAGCTCTAGATGTCCGAAGTTAGGTACAGTGAATCCTACCCTGGGAGCCTGAACTGAATGTTAAACAAGTAATCAAAACATGACAAGAAGATATTATAATCAATGACAAAAAAAAMCCCTCCAATGATTGAGTACACCCGAGGGAAAACTACTATCAGAAATAATTATTCCTATAACTATGTGAAACAAGACCAAAACCACACAAACCCTGAAAATGGCTTTTCCTACATTCCCAAAACAAATTATGTGAAAAGCAACATCCCCAGCAACAAATTCACTGTCACAGCCAGATTAAGTCTGCTGGTATAATCACATGAAATAATAACATCCCAGGCTAAGATACAGAAGACTACAGAACATAGCAAAATTAACTGCAAAATTATTCATGTTTTATGAATGAATATAGGATGACACAAATAAGTTCAATCACATCTATAAGGTTAAGTAACAAAGCAACCTCAGGCCAGGCAGTTCCTAATTCTTAGTCTATACCTGTGCTTATTTCATATTCACTGCAGCATGAACACATTTCTTATGCACATTAAATAGATATGATAGACAATTTCAATTCAAATTGGAATTTTTAGAATTTCACAGAATATCCTGTATTATATTTCWTGCAATTTCATGTAGCAGCTTTGAATTTTGATTAGTGTCAAGTAGTGATAATGTTAATCAGTATGTTCTCAAAGTGGCACAGAAAATGTTTAAAAAAACAGCAGAGCACTAGATACATAAATTGAACTTAAAATGTATACAAAATATAAGCACCTGTGGGAAATGGAATAGGAAAACCACAGTATTTGTCATGTGTAGAAAGTTTTCCTAACTGCAGTGCATGAAGAATAATCTTTTGAAAAAAGAAATGGTACAAACCAAAAAGGCAACTACAGGCTCAACCTGCATTATCCAGGTAAAGGTTTAGATGTTTCCTGAGGCTGATGTAGGATATGTTCTCAGTAATACCTTATGGGAAAGATAGCCATAGAAAAAATTATACATCATCTTTCCTCTTCGCTCACTGGCCTCTCTTACCTGCAGAAAATAAAGAGATACATTTGGTGTAGCTCCTCTACAGAAGTTACATTTTACATAAATACATCCTTTCACCTTTAACTAAACTGTGCTAATCCTGACAGCCTCTCTTTACCTAAAAATTCCTTCTTACCCCTGATAATTTTCACGGAATGTCTCTAGATCTTCAGATAGTAGCTTACCATGATGGAATATATCTTGTTCCTTCTCTGCACAGCCAGATGGAAATCGAAAGGAAACATTTTATCTTACTCCTACTCCTGTCCATTTACTAGGGCTCCAAACCTTCCAGCTGGCGCACGGAAAATGGCACTGAAATTGCAGTTAAGTGTGGTTTCCCAAGATTGAACAACACTTCACCTCAGAATAAACAGGCGGCATACAAACCGATTTAGACCAGCACAAATACAGTCCTAATGCAAAATTTTTAGACACTGACCAAGAAAGATATTTTATGAAATGGCAGAACTTTTTCAATATTGTCACAGTCTGTTTAACTGAAAAGAGTAAGATGACCATGGACGTGGTTTGACAGACAAGCAAGATAGAACAGTTGGGAAAATAAAACACAGATGAGTCAACAATTTAAATAAAACTTGTGACTTTTATTTTTAAAAAATTTGTAATGACTCAGTCACAATTATCTCCCCATGATTTTCCATTATATACACTCTGCCTCATTATATCTGAACAGATTAACTTGGTTTAGGTGCAAATTAACCAAAATATTTTATTGCTTCATGTCTTTGAACTGTTCACATTTAAATTAATCAGTGAACTTTTAATTTGCTTTAAAAGAACCTTCAAAAATTCTTCCTAATTTCTGAAATTTTATTTTTGCAATTAATGCATCTAAAATGTAATATAGTAAAAAGTTACTAGAGAACAAAATGTTCACTTTGGAACACTGACTACTATAGATAAACTAAAAATTACATGTTTGATCAAGTTCCTTGGTTAAAAAAATATCCCTTTTCATGAGGACTAAAAATAAGCTTTTATATTATCAGCAACTTAAAACACACACAAATATTTTTCCTGGCTACCCTTTCACATACCTCTTTTTCAGTTCAGTTGTTTATTGCTTCAGTTTAGACAAAGGTCATCCTCCCAAGCAATCCCATCCCAAACACTACTGTACTTTGCTGTTACTGCCCATTTCTAGAGTTACTATTAATGCAGCAAGAAAGAGGCAGGCATAATGTGTCAAAGCTAAAACAGAAGAGATAAAAGAGTTGGCATGGAGGCTGTGACATCATTAGAGGGAAATGGAAAGCTATATTTATAGGAGTAAACTAAACAGGCTTGGGAAAGTTCCCAATGGTTATGGCCAACTGGCACAGTAGAGTACACAAATATGTTAGTCAACACTGAAGGGTGAAGAGCCTGCATGCAAACTGTCTATTTGGAATGGTCCCTGCAACAGTCCTATTCCCATAACACAATTATTAACTGCCTGGAAAAAGTATAAATTAGTGTGAATGAAAAGTATGCTAGAGTCTGGGACAATAGGTTACTACACACGATTGTGTTTGACCATCCAGGAATATTTCCCAGTACAATTTGGTTTACTTACATATAAACGTACTAAGCCTTTCCAGAAGGTTTAAAGCTATGGAGCACAGTAAAAGATCTTAAGCATTTTCAGTCTTGTTGTTGAAAATCATTTAGTGTTTAGGGAAATTACAGGTTGGACATGAATGATCAATATTAACAAACTAGTTCTAAAACTTCAGTCAAGGTAGATCACACTGGACGCAGAGTCCTAGTTCCATTTTTGGCTGAAGAATGTTATAATTGGGAAGAGAATGCAGATTGGTACCACAGACGATGGATAGTTTTCCTTAATTTCATCTATTATCCCTAGCTCCTGATGTTGAAGGCCACTGCCTGACCTGACACCTTTTCTCCTGACAGGATTATAGAAATATTTTTGACATTCTGATATTGCTTTTTAAATAAGAAAATACTGGATTGCTTAGAATTTGGCTTTATAATTAACTTAATCTTGCTAACACACATACTGAAAAATCTGTATTTCTCTATATTGCAATTGCATCCCAGTGATTCAGTCTCTTTTCTTCTGTGCAACTTGAGATGAAACTGTTTTTTACTTTTTACTATATACCAGTAATTCAGAYTGACATCAGTAAATTGTGGCCAAAATAATTAATTTTAGATCCACCATGATATTACATGACCAAAGAAATTTTGTCATTCTCTCTGGGAATTCCTGACAACTGCAAACTTCAGGTGGTCTCAAATGTTGAGAATGGAGACTGTGTGTCAAGACCAGCTCTTGATTGTTAAGATTTACAATTAGGCGACTTGATCAGAACCACACAAGTAGTCTTTGGCAGACGCAGCATCACATGCTTCAGAGAAGCATTCAACTGCTACAGACAAAATGCAGGATTTTTCTCATTCTGCTCTCTCGCCAAACTCCAGCATCTTAACATTAGTAATCAGAAGCTCACAAGAGTTCAAAAGACATCTACCTTCAAGAAGTGCTCCTGATGTAATCACCAAAATACAGATCTTATTCAATCTTGCAGACAGAAGTACTGCATAAAACTGTCAGTGCCTCTACTTGTTAAAACCTGAGGTTTTATAAACCTGATTTCTTTTTTTCAGTTTGTTTGTTTCACAAATTATTTCACCCTTCAGCAATATGCAGCTACAAGCAGCTGACTCTGGAGAAGAAATTTTTAATTAAAACCTTTTTCTGCCCCTTTTAGTTTCAGTTAATGATTGCCTGGAGGTGTTGCTAACCACAGGCCCTTTTCAAAACATTCTTGAGCACACTCACATCCCACCACCTTCCACAGAAAAGATGGGTGCTCAGCATCTATGGTAAGTGGAGGACATGGTTATTTCTCTGCCAGATGAGCTGCGCTAAGTGAAAAGTCTCCACTGGTAAGCCCTTACTTTTTAATTAGTTCTTCATTAAAATAAATTACTTCCAGTAGTGAATAAAATTGCCCTAAATCTGGAAGTACGGAATGGAAGGTAATCTGTCAGTTATTGAGTAAATAACTTTTGACAGRATGTTCATGATTTAACACTTTTCAGTGTGTCCTGAATCAAACCTTAAAACTGTAATGTTTATGCCTTCATGACAATTTACTTCATGATTGGTTGGGGATTTATTATCTGAGTTTTGGCTAGGATCATGTGGCAAATTCAGAGCCTTTAAGAATGAATGGGCAAAAATATATGAGACTTCCTTTAAGAAAAGAGTGATTAACTATAGTGCCTACTAAATGCTGTTGTCAAAACTACACCAGACCTTTTTTATCAGAACAGTTATTTTCAACATAAATGTTTTTGTTCTATGGATTGGTAGGCTGTACAATGAAAGTGTTTTGATGTGGGCATTGATAAACACAGGGTTTACCTTGTTTACTGGCTTGTTTCTTTTGTTTATTTGCTTCATTGGGAATTTGGTAAGCTAGATACAAAAAAACTACCAACAAAATGTTGCTTCCATTAGTTGGCTCAGATCATCTGATGTTTTGCTGTGAAGATGGCAGAACACAGAAGTTGTGTCTAAGGCTATTCAGACATGTTACTATCCACAAAAAAGTCCAAAACGGTATGACTCTGTGCAGCCCTTCTTGCTCTGTTGACCATGATGCATCAGCCCTGGCAACACATACAGAGAAAAGAAAATACTCCTCTCCTTAAGCTGATAGAAAAAACATCACTGACCTACACCCTGAAATAAATACACATACTATGAACACTGCAGCTTCCAAAAGCATCCCCCAATAACTTACAATCAGCAACTAGGCTAAAATAAATGTTATAGTAGGTTTCAAAACTATTAAAAAGCAAAGCCTGCCAGACAGAACAGTGTTTCAGCTGATACAGAATACTTACTGCAGAGATAATGCAAAGATGACATAAGGGGAAAAAAAGGCTTAGATTGGAAGAAAGGAACTTTCTCCATGAAACTAGGCTACATAAATAAAAGGATGAGGGAAAAGCAGTGGACTGGTATGTCCATATAACTGCCATCAAAAAGACTTTATTATCCAAGTAAGGACTTAACCGTCTTGAACCGGGTTTTTCCGGTAATTCAGCATATAAGCATTTCAAGGTACATGTAGGTGTTCAAAAGAATCGTCAAGCACAATGAATATTAAGAAGCTTTCTCCATTTCTATTTCAGCTAATCAAAAGCCAGAGCTAGTCTTTTTCTATGCTATCTTATCAGCAGAGGGACGGTTCTGTGAGCGCAACAGCACTGTGTGAAGTGAATAAGGTTCACAGTGAAATCCAGAATGCTTTTTCTCTTCCTATGGCTGAAAGATTACATAATCAGACGAGACAGGAATATTTGAATATTATTCTGTCCACTGTGTCTTGCACTGGATTTCTGTCAAATGAAGCATTTTAAGAATCAGCCTTCTATGATGATTATAAAGTACTAAGAAAACAAAGTTTCATCTTCAGAAATATGAGGATGTTTCTCCAGGAAGAAAGACAGGAAAACAAAGAAAAAAACCCAAGGAAATTGGAAGATATTTCAAAGGAGTTCACCTTATGTGAAAGATGTAGCACTCCCACTGAATTCTGGTTGCTTCTAAAACAAAACCAATTAACCCCATATGACATGCAACTGCAAATACAAAGAAGACAAATGTGAGTATCAAACTATTCATGCCAAAATAATTTGTGAATCATCCTACCAAAGGTCACATCAAAGCTGCCTACTGGCTTTTTAATAGAGGCTTTAGAGAAATGCTTAGGAAAATTGCTGATATAGAGAAGGGGAAAAAAAGGAACCCTCTAGGGTTCAAGAAATTACTTAAAAATATTTATCAGCTTAAAGCTAACTTATTTCAGAAAGCACAGGTTCGATTCCACACTAATCCTGCAGTGTATCATGGTTCTACACATACAGTAAACAGGCAGAGCATGCTATGTATCTGAGCTTAGAAAGTCTCCCCTCAGTCATTAAGCAGGCTTTCCTTTAAGTATGTGCATATCCTATTTAAAATGTAAGGGCCCACTTTCTAATCTCCATCAAGCAGTTAGTGCACACCTACAAACATGTATGAGAACCTCACGATTTCCCAGAGGTACCATGATATATGCCACAAATTTAACAAGCACTCAGACACTAAATCTGTAGAGAATAGCCAAGTTGACACAGGTTTTAGAGGCCTATTTTCATTTTAATGGACACGGAAGGGAAGATTTATGTACACAACTCATTCCTAGCAAGAGTTACTTGTTAAACGACGTGAGAAAAACAGACATGTTCCTAGTGAAATGTTACACCTTCGGCAGGCCATGGGCCGGGAGCAGCGCTCAGTGTGTGGGGCCAGTGCAGGAGCCGAGTGCTTGCCCGTCGCCTTCCGCCAATTGCCACTTGCCATCCCTCTGTCCCTGCTGCCCGCTCAGGGGACAGGGGCTTGGCACAGCTGCACACACATAGTCATCCTGGTGAGATGGAATCCAGGCTTTGGCTGAAACAAGGACAATGGTGGGAAAATGATGTCTGCCAGTGTTTCTCCCTTGGTTGTCATTCAGCTGCACTGGACTTGCTTCTGGGAAAACAAATCCATGAACAGCTGAGAGATGGGTGCTGTTGTACAAGGCAGACTGCCCGATCCATCATCAGTGGTGCAGATCAAAGAAAACCATGAAGGAGTTTGGAATATCTTGCTGGTATCTTGCTGGTATCACCATGTCCACTTTTTATTAAAAAAAATATATATTAAAACTATTAAATTTTAAATTCAGACTATTGAATGATTAAAGTTTTACTTTGGTCAGTGGTCCATTACTGTTTCATTATTACTTTAACTTAGAGGCAATAAATATAAACTACATGGAAAATCCAACTTTCCTGCAAGCCATATCTCCATGTCTTCCTGTCAGAGGGACATGACAAAGTTTAGTTAATTCACATTTATGGTCCTTCTGTGGCTAATGCACACAGTCATAATTTTAGAAATCCACTGTGTTATGCATTGCTAAAAATCAGTGACAAACAGCTCTAATGAAAGCTGAAGGCAATTACAGAGGAAGTAAATCACGGGTCCTTTGAAGTATTATTATGGCTGTTAACAAAATTAAATAGACTTATTGCCTCATTCAAGAGAAAAGGCAGTAAGGTAATGTCTTGGTTTGAAAGACAGGTGTTYGCTAATGAAGGCAGGGAAACCCCTTGGAGTGGTGGATATGACCCCCCTTCCCTCCGAATTATTATAGCTTTGAAGAATCACGGGCTTTCAGGCAAGAATATGGGTAAAAGGGAATAGCAGTTTTTACTAAAATGTATAACAAGGTGAAACAAGTAACAATAACAATAGCAACAAGCAGCCCAGTCCCAAACCCAGTGACAGCCTTACAGAGACACAGCCTCCCCTTTGGCGCAGTTAAAGTCCYGTTGGCAGGGATCTGTTGGCTCCCGGCTGGGCAGGGCAGGTGCTGTTGGCTCCCGGCAGCTGTAGAGGACGTGATGGCGTCGGTCCCGGTTGGCTCAGATCTCCCGCATCGCCAATGATTGACAAAAAAATGGCAGAGGTGGATGGAGAAGAGTTTCTCTGCAAAACTCACGGCGGAAACGGCGATCTCGGTGCTCCTCTGGACAGCAAGAAACCCAGGACGGCAAAGAGACGAGCAGAAATCCCGCGGCTGCGAGACGGGATGGAGCAGAGCTCACCCCTGAAGCTGGAATCCCCAGCAAGGCACAGGAGAGAAAACCACGGTGCAGCAAGCAGGAACCCAATGAGCAGGGGTACTGGTCTCCACAGAAAAAAGGCAGGCCAGCTTTCTCTGTAGCAGCCAGCGAGTAGACTACCTTCTCCCAGCAAAGCAGTGAAAACAACTCCAAATCCCCCCCCACCACACAAAAACACCCTCTCCGAGCGCTTGGCCAGACCGTTAGGGTGGGGCATAGGTGTCATTGTCTTCGTTAATCACCCASCCATTAAAAGGATGACCCAGCAATTAGTATATCCCAGCAACAAATGGGAAAGAAAAAATTCCCAAAGAAAGGGAACAAAAGGAGAAGAATTTTAACCCACAACAGGTAAACTGTTCACTAATTTTAATACATGCCTAAATGTTTCATCTAGAAAAATATGGGACATAATTGTGAATTAGTGTTTTCTTAGAAATCCAGATTTTTTTAAAGTTTAGCATGAAGGCCAGGCATTAACTCATGAGAAGTCTCTAGAGTTTCGYCTTGCAAAAATATTTGCACTTAAACAACTTTGCTCAGAAATATTCTGAAGTACATATTTTAGGTAAAGGTTTAAGGTGAGCCTTAAAAATCCCTGACAGCTAGGAGTGCCAAGTACTTCTTCTACCAAGCATACTTCTCATGACATTTTTTCCCTCTTGTTTTTAGACTACCGAACTCATTAAAACAGCAAATATATAGCCTTACTGAAGTGAACTTTAAAGCTCACAAGTGGGACGAGTATTCCCTTGTGAAAAATGTGTACAGAACTGTGTCCTTATGTTTCATGCAAGAACTCTACAAAAGACATAATGTCTGCTCTCTAGAGTTATTGTTGTGCACATAACATTTGTAAAAACATTGCTATCAAGGGCAGTGAGGCTGAAAGTTTATCCAAATTGTCCCTGTATTAGGAGCATGTTTCAAAATTTCCTAGCTCTTTGCAGGTAAAGTCAGCACTAATGTTTTCTTTTGGTTTTATTATCGCAAAATCCATCAGTCATAGAGTATTGAAAGGAATGAGAAGGTAGTGTCTTTACAAACAGACTCTGACTCTGGGATGAGATAAGGCTGATATTGGGAGAGAGAAAGAAACAATAGGAAGGATTTGCATAGGAATTCTACTGATTGGCTTACMCCAGTCTATGTTAATAGACTACCTGAGCAGAGACTCAGAGATGTATATCGAAAGGGGGCAATGTATGATTGAAGGGGGGGGGTTCATCAGGCGTTTCAGGGAGCCTGTAACATTCAAGTACCTCAGCCAATGGGGAAAGAGAGAGGGGACTGCGGCCGGGAAATTGGGATAAAAGGAGGCTGCGTCCTCTATGAATTTGAGAGACCCCATGGGAAATGCCCATGACCTCTCCCTTTATTCATGAATAAAGTTGCGGGACTCCTCTGTCTCCTTTTTGGACATAAACCTCTGGTGCTTGTGGATTAATTTTCCTAACAGTATCAAAACATGCAAATTCTGCCATTTGCTACCAGCATTCTTGATTCATGACGTACAAAATGACAGACTGGTGATCTGGGAGAACAAGTTTTCTCYTTCTCTGCAAGCGGGTGGCAAAATACAAAGAGAAGCGCATGACCAGGAAAGCAAACTCTGGTGGGAGTCACCTCTCCTCTGAGTCATGGGAGCACACAGAGCACTAGAAGCTCAGCACAGGCAGGGATCTGTCACAGTATCCAACAGCAGGCCCAACAGAACAGAAAACCTGCAGCAACCAAACAGAAACCCCAAACTCCCCACTCAAGAAGGAATATGATCTCTGAAGCTTGAAAATTTTTGTCAGGTGCAGAATTTCTCTAGGCTTCTATCTGTGCTGGTGCCAGAAATAACCAACTTATGCCTAACACCTATATAGTTGTATTGTATTCTACACATAATTTTCAGCCTCTCAAATGCCCACTGGCAAACAGAGCCTGTCTGCAGGAGTGGAATCAAGGAAAAGGACTTGTGGGTATGACTGGAAAGCAAATGGATCTCAGAACTGACAGTGTTTTGGTTTTTTTTAATTGGGCAAAAATTGCTCTATACCAAAGCAACTGAGGCAAACTGAAGATCATTGACTCAGGGTTTTAAGAATTAGAAGCAGCAGCACCAGTGACTGTGCTTGCCAGGGCTGTGACAAATCTACAGAAATTTATCAAAGATAACACACACTACAGCAGGGGAATTGTGCCTTCTTGGCCATGCAAAGGCTGTGACTTAAATTGAAATAGTTGATGGCTGCATTTTTTTTTTTGTTCACCAGATAACAGACAACAACTTAACATTCACCTCAGCAAACCATGATGGAAAGTTTTGCCCAGCCTTTGGCAACGAAACATTTCCTTATGAACATTTGTAAAATTAAGGGCTTCAGGGAGAATGTTTAAACCCAGCTTTCCTGTCAGCTTTCTTGTTTTAAAAACCTGCTTGGATAAGTATGAATCCTGACTTTACATAATACAGGGCCAAATTCTTGAAATTATTTTGACACACATAATAAAAGATAACAACCTCTCCTACACACCCACAGTCTTTTACAATTTTGAGTAAATCTACACAGCCAGGATCATTAAAGAAACTAGAATTATTTTATAGTTGGAGAAAGAGAGGAACAAGAAGATTTGGGATTTTTTATGATTTTGTTTTGGTGTATTAGCTGTACACATTAAATCTGAATATTATGCTGTAATCACAGTATATATAAAAAGAGAAAACACAACAGAAAAAAAAAAACTTCAAGCAATGTTCTAAATAAGAAATAATTTATCATGGGACAAAAAGCCTACAGACAAAACAAAGATAAAATTACACAACCTTCCTTACAACTCCAGCAGATCTGTGTCTCTTAGATTCCAGGCAGATGAATTACTGTGTGTGATTTCAGAAGGAGGCACCCATCACACATACCAAAAGAGGAAAACTGTTCCTAACACTAAGAAACTTTTCACACATCTGAAACATGAACAGATGTTGACTAAAGGCAATGACTTTCTTAACCACACGAAGTGGTGTGTATACTCGTTTATAGTATTCTGCCTTTTTCACAGAGATTCACTGTCATCAATTACAATTTTTAGGCTTCACTATTAGCTCAAGCTACTAATCAAAATTGCTTGCATTGCTGCACTGGATTCTGATTACCCGTGTCTGAGACAAAAATACATCTTTGTTTCTGTCAAAACAGGAGGCCACCAAGGGCAGGCATCTCAATATCTGAAGCTGCTGCAAGCACTTGTTTCAGAAATCATCTGATAGCTTTTTGATCAACATTAGAGACTGAACATGCTTCCCAAAACTGCAAAGCAGCAGAAGYTAAAGAGTGTCAAACAAATGTCAAATCCTTTAGACTGGTCATTCAAAGCCACAGAATTCAGAATACCTGTCAGTTTTCACTTCCAGTACTTACTAAGTTTCAGGTTGAAGAATGATAATTTACCTTCATGCAAAGAATATTTAGCATTGCATGATTAAATAAATTTTAAAATTTTCTGGAAAATAATCAGCGCTTATCCAAATGGTAATTTCTACATTTTCTTTCAAGTTTTAACACAATACCCCTGCAAATAAATCACCACCAACAAAAAGGTAATTTCTCTTGTAAATGGATAGTCAAACTGTCCTTCAAAATTTGCTGTGTTTTCTGTGGAAGTAGGTATCTGTATGCATGGTTAAAGGGCAGACCAGACTGTTAGATGTCCAGTCTGCTCTACTTGGCAGCACTTCTATTTTTCTGTCACATTTGGTCAAAAGGTTTCCCTTTCAGATGAGAGTAATATACAGCATGTGCTTATTTTGATCTGCATTCACTGGAGGTAGACACATCAAACTTTAAGGCTTTAATATATAAACTTTAAGGCTTTGATATATGCTTTTAGCCTAAATACACAGACATTAGCAGAACACCGATGAAATACACTTACCAGGATAGGAACAAAGGTGTCACTGTGATCAGTCATGCTGAGCCTACCTCAGAAAAAATAAGAACAAGCTACTTTCTAAAAAGAAAACTACAGTTTGAAGTGTTTCAGAAAGTCATCAGTCTGACTCCTTTAAAAACTTAAAGGGAACCTTTCAGGAATATTTCTTTTAAAAGAATCATGCACATATCAAAGCATGTGTTTCAGTCTGATTCACTGCTCACTTTAAAAACACACCATTTGACATGAAATAATAGTGACAATCAATGGCTATATAGGATGGCTGGGACATTTAGTTGGAATATAAAAATTATTTTCATGGTTATGAAGTTCATTCTGGTAATGTAAAAAGTATTTCTAAGTACTTTGGTAAGTCATTAAATTATATCCATTTTGAACTGCATTTCCACCAAAAAAAAGGTTATTGCAAAGTGTTATATGTTGGAAAGGGACATAAAAATATTAATCTATTCACTTACTCATTGAATCAACTTTTGAAAACTACTCTATATATATCTACACATAATTGAAAATATGCACCTCTATTATATATATTTATGTATGCACATATAAATATATTCAAAATGTTAAAACCAGTGCAACAGAATATTTGTCATAGGGCAATCTGTCCTGCTCTTAAGTGAAGACAAAAGAAATCCTGTATTTATTTCTGAAGCAAGATAGAATTTTGCTTCTATACAAATGCTTTATTTCTGACACACTAGATGCTCAAAGTCAGTGTGCCTGATGGATGCTCGTATTCTTGCTGGGACAGTTGTGGATCATGGACATGCAACACCAGGTCTGATTTCAACAGCTACTCTATGTCAACATCCCTATGTTTAGAGCCATAGCAACTACACTGGAGGGTCTGTCTTTAGAGTGCCACATCCACATGAAAATAAAGTACAGTAAAGAAGGTGTATTTTTACTACAGATATATTTTGATTTTATGGAAATAAGTTATACCTTGAGTAAACTGATTAGTTCACATAAATATGTTCAATTTATCACCTAATATCCATTTAATGGAGCAGTTCTAACATTTTTGTAACTTAAATTTGACGTTTATGACTTAATGACTCTGGAAAACAAAGCGTGAAACAGAGGCTGTACATAAATGTACACACAAATATCAAATCTAACAGAAGGTCTAAGAAAATACAATTTACCAACGTCATAGTAACATCTATGTGTGAGTGCTGTACAATAAATGCACTATAGGCTTAAATCCAGGCTGTAATAGCTGTCTCTACTGCAAAGGACAGTACTATGTCTTCCCTTTAAAAGACATTGCCTGGGTCTAGTGAACAATTACATGAAATTGTATAGCTAAGCTTACAATCTGAAATAGTTTCTGCAGGAATCATGAACGTCAGGAATTAGCCTCAAATCTAGTTTTGTCACACTGTCATTCTGGAGTATACACAGATGTATCATCTTACTTAATCTTATTATTTACCTGCTTCAGTAACAACTGAAATTAATTTTATGCTTCCAAGTCAGTCCTCATGAACTCTTATGATATTACAAAAGAAATATGTTACCTCATTTTTTTTTCCTGATTTCCCTTATTTTCAGCAGTAAAACTATAGAGACTACAATTGCTGAAATATCAATGCCGAAGTTTAACTGTGTGGCTTTCAACGGGATTTTGCCTGTTCGGCACAGTGGAACACATACTTCCACAAGATGGTGCTCTTTCTTAAAAAATCCAACTTTATTGTGGCTAACGAGAAAATGCCAAGAGACTGAGAGAGGTTCAACTCTGTTTTACCTATGCAAATATTTTCAATTATACAATGCCAAGGCCTTCATAATAAAGAGTTTTGACTAGCAAACAATGAAGGAAAACACCCAAAAGACACCAATTTGCTTGGGACCATGTGATTTAAACATTGTAGCCTGGCCAGTGACCTCCGGCCAATCGAGCCAAGGTCACATAAAAGGTGTCTTGCGCCTTGTTTCCCAAGGTGATGTTCACCATAGCACAGTTCTGGGAAGCCAAGGGAGCACAGCAGCGGTTCTGCAGCAGTGGCAGAGGGTGTCAGGATGCAGCTCCCCAGTCTGTGAGGAGAGACAGGTCTTGAGCTCTGGTGTGTCCTGGGGAGCTTCTCCCACACCTTTCATGAGCTACAAGGGTCGCCTCCAGAAATGTGTGATGGAAACAGGATTCTCAGTGTCAGAATTAACTGGAGTCATGTTCCTGTGCTGTCTCTGCACCCATCACTGGAGACCTGCCTCAGATGGGCTCCAGACAGACTTAGCCTGTAACAGCTGTGATCTGCTCCATGTAAAAGCTTCACTGGCAGCAGCAGGGTTACTCTCAGAGTTCAGGACCTCTACAGAGTAAGCAAAATTGTCAAACCCAGGTTTTTGATCTCTTTTCATTTTGTTTCGTCACGTGGGAAATATAAGACAATTACATGTTGGAGTCCTGTGGGAAAAAGGTTAGCACAAATCCAATAAAAGTGTGTCTTACTCATAGGGACTGATAAATAACAATATTGATAAACAACAAAAACACTTGTAAAGTAAAATATTAATAGACTAGTAATGTTCAGCTTTTGATGAAAAGGACAGGCTTTAGTGGGAATTGTGCAAACATCTCTGAAACCTAAACCTCTGGTCCAATGAGGGATATGTCATACTATATTTATTGATCTGAGACCATTTTCATTAACTTTACAGCATTTGCAGATGTTGACATTTGTTTTCCTTGAAAAAAAAATTCTTTTGTGACCTGAGCTGCCCTTAGTCATATGAAAAACTTCTTTTATCGACAAATAAACTTGAACTGTAATTGGTAGCAGATACTGTAGCAATTGTACTTTCACAGGATAAAGCCTTCGTTTTGCTAAAGTGTTATGAAAAAGCAGGTTAAACAGAAAATAATACYATCTGAAATTGGAAGTAGGTACTGGGCAGAATTAATAGGTCAAAAYATGGATAAAATACTGCCATAGGAGTGAGAAGTAGAAATATTCTACATAGGTAGTGGGGAAGATAGAGAGACTGGGGTATAAGCACACTTATAGGAACAATTTTCATTTAAAAAACACTTTTGTTCTCCCTCCACCTTCACCCACGTAATCACCTTTCCTTACTAACACAAGGCATCCATTCTCCCTTGAGCTGAGAGAAAGGGTTCAACACAGGACCATCTTCTTCTCCTGGGGCTTACAAGCAGTTGCAAGGACAGACACTGGGAGTCAGAAGTCCAGAGACAAACACCTTCCCCTTCTGATGCTGCCAAGAATCACCTACAATTTTTTTCATAGCATTTCCAGTGCCAAGAGCAGCAGGAATGTGCGCAGCCTGCTGAAAAAAGCAGAGTGGCAACCTCTCTCCCCAGGCACAGGATGAGGAAACAGTTCCCTGTAACCAGATTTGTACAATTCTCTTTGGTCCCCGCATAAAAAATAAAGTGAAATAGATTAATTTGCATTCATGAGCTAAGTCAGGAGCAAAAATAAAAACAGAAGAAAGCCTCTTTCTACATCTTTTGTATTGTGATGGCTGTAACTTGAGTTAGCTCACAGAAAATACCCAATCTGATCATTGTATCAGTGGACCCAGCCTAAGGAGAAACATAGATTAAGTTAATTTTGCCGGAAAATGCTCGGGAGAGCTGTGAACTGCCTCTGATGCCACAAGGTGCTGCTTGTGAGGAAATTGGCTTTAGGTGGCTCAGCCTTCCTTTTTGAAAGAAATCAGATGTCAGGTAAGCTTACTGCAACATTCTTTTCAATAATGTTCAGGATGACTAATGAGTTGCAGTAACTCAAATTTTGGATAACTTAAAGTCTTCCTTAGTTCAAAGCTGGCTGGTTCARTGAACAGAATGACCCAGTAATTATTTGAAATGACAGCATTGATGTGGGCCAGGAAGCTAAGGAAGTTTTCTGAGTAGCTGTAAATGTCTCAATAATTAATGCTGCAGGTGATTGGTTTCCTTTAGCTCTCAGTTTTAGTATCACGAGAGTTCAACTGGCAGGAGACTTTCCAACCCTGTAGCTACAGCATGAAAAAATATGGGGGAGAGAAATGGAACTTCATATCCCTGCCACCCCTATCAACCTGATGCAGTGTAAATCCTGCAGTTCTCTCTAGCTGCTTCATCCTGGGTTCCAGATTTATCAAGTTAGGAATCATACAGCCCTTCTGTAAAATTGACTGCTGCAAGCTCAGCGTGACCATCTTACAGGAATCAGGAATTCAAATCGAACTGAAGCTTCATACTGAAGGACCACCCCCACTACAAGATCTAAGCTTTTTCCCCATTCACAACAGAACTGTATCCAAGTCTATCTACAGATACTCAGCATCTAAATGCATGCTGAGATTGTAATTACAATTAATTCTGATTCACAGGAGGTGTAACAATAAAATAGGAAGTCTTCAATGGATAAATTATTAAATCTTCTAAATAAGAATTCAAAGTTACAGTCTGAGGTGGAAAGATTAAAACTTAATATTTAGTCGCCTGTCTTCATGTTACAGATAGAATCAGAATCATTAGGCTTGTAAAAGACCTCCATGATTATCAAGTCCAACCTTTGAATGAGTAGCACCATGCCCACTAAATCATATAATGAAGTGCCACATCCACTCATTTTTTGAACCCTTACAGGGATGGTGACTCCACCACTTCCCTGGACAGCCTGTTCTAATCGCTGATGGCTCTTTGAGTGAAGAAGTTTTCTCATATCTAGACAGAACCTCCCTTGGCGTAATCTKACGCTGTTTCCTCTTGACCTGTTGCTGGTTGTCTGGGAGAAGAGGCCTACCACCACCTTGCTACAACCTCCCTTCAGGGAGTTGTGGACAGAGTCAAAGTCTATTCTGAGCCTCATTTTGTCCAGACTGAAGAGTCCCAGCTCCCTCAGCTGCTTCTCACAGGACTTGCACTCCAGACCCTCCACCAGCTCTGCTGTCATTCTCTGGACCCACTCCAGCATCTCAATACCATTTTTTTAGCGAGGGACCCAAAACTGAAAAGAGATTCCAAGATGTGGCCTCACTTAGTCCTGCTGGCCACATTACTGCTGATAGAGGCAAGAGTGCCATTGGCCCCTCTTGGCCACCTGGGCACAGCTGGCTCATGTTCAGCTACTGTCACCAGCACCCCCAGGTCCTTCTCACCTGGGCCACATCCCAGACACTCTGCCCCCAGCCCGTAGCACTGCATGGGGTTGGTAAGACCCAAGGACAGGACCTGGCACTTCAATTTATTGAACCTCGTACATGGCCTTGGCCCATGAATCCAGCCTGTCCAGATCCTTTTGCAGAGCCTTCCTGCCTTCCAGCAGATCAAATCTCACCCAAGTTACTGTCATCTGCAAATTTACTAAGGTTGCCATCCCCTCATGGTGATCATTGATAAAGTTGTTAAAAAAGACTGACTCCAGTCCTGAACCCTGGGGAATACCACTTGTGCTATGTGTTCAGCAGCATAATGGAGCTGTTCTGCACTACTGAAAGTAGTATGCTGGTAACTAGTCTTCCCCTAAGATTTTGATTGCTGATGTCTGAGAAATATGCTTATTGATAAGCAAAAACTAGAGGAGGAATGCTATTTTATAGGCAAGTTTGGGGTAATTTTTCATTTTAAATTAAATATATTAGAAATAAGGAAGCTTTATACAAGCACACTGGACCTCTTTTGCTTCTTAATAAATTTAGGCAACCACATTCTATGATATATAGTTAAATACATTTCTCTTGAAATATATGATCAATAAAAATATCAGTAGGGGAAATCACTTTGTCTCAAATATTAAGTTTTCTTTTTTCTTTCTTTTTTACTTTGTCTCTAATACTAAGTTAATACACTAAGTTTTAAATGCAATTTCTTTTAGCATGGATCACAAAATCTCCCAATATGATTATAAGTTTAATTTTCTTCTATGAACATGGTTTTGCTCAGCCAGAAAAACCCTCTGGTAATGTGTTAAGATAATTTTTCTGCAACTTTGCTGCAGATGTGCAGCAGAAATTGGTTTTTTTTTGTGAAGCAAATAGGAATCTGTGGCAATCTTAAAGAAAATCACTGAAAAGGTTTTGAGAGAAACTCTTGTCTCATTTATTTAGTTTCAGTACAATGACACTGTCTATATCCTGATTATGCTATGCTTTAGGCATATATAAGCACAGCATGTATCATCATTCAGACAGGATAGAAAGGGAAACAAAATAAACATCAACCAGATATGCTCCCCCATCCTTGTTTTCTTGCTTTTCCACATGTAGGTACAGCAAGAGGAATAACGAAAATCCCAGCTCCTAATGTTGAGAGATTTGTCAATGGCAGCTTGTTGTGGCTCACATGCAGGGTGAAGCAGCAGAGGACACAACTGCAGAGAGCAAGTCAGGAATGTGATGCCTTAGAGAGCAAAACCACAGGGACAGAACGATCTCTTAAGCAGCTGGGGAGAAGAGGAAACCATTTAAACAAAGAACAAAAAGGAGCAAGAAGCTCCAGGCTAGCAAAAAACATTATGTTTTGTATTTTTGACAAACAGTGGAAACTGTACATGTGGGGGGTTTTTAATTGCAGAAGTATCAAATAGTCTGAAGATGTACCACAAAGTAATTTTTTTTTTTATTATCAAATTATACCCTTGAAATCGAATGCAAGTCCATGTTTAAAACTAAGGCTCTAATTTTATATATTGTTTCCTGTAGGCTGATAAAACAAGCAAGCAAGCATGCAAAAATAGGAAGTTATTTTTCAAGTGCTGAAAGTAAAACTTCCATGAACATTCATACATTCATTCCCTCATTCATACATTTCACTTTCATTCCCCTCAGTCTGGAATTGTATTTTACAGGGATCATGTAATCAGGTAATTGGAAAAATCTACTCATCCAGAACTGATGGAATATGTGTGGATTGCTGTATGTCATGATGCACAGGAAAATTTCAACCCTCAAACATCACTTGGGGTGCTGTTTTGAATGTGATGCAATAAGTTACAGTGCTACTGGCTGGTTAGAAGATCAGTGTGATACAGAGCTGGATCTTTTCAAGTCTCAAACTATTTGTATCAATTTTATTCTGTGAGATGTTGTGAACAGCTCTTAGAGACAAAGGCCAGAGAGGACAAAGGAAATCCTACAATGACCATACAGGGAAAATGACAACACGTCTTACTTTGGTGTGGCCCTTGCTCTGGAAGAGATAGTGAAAAGATATGGCTCATGTCTCCACAAAGTCCTTGCTATGTTTAGTCAACAGTTCCCAATGATTCTTTCCAAGTCTCTGCCTAATTGAGGACTTTTATTTGATGATCAGATGGAAAAGTTTATCTAAATTCAGGGCCCAAACAGCTATTATTAGTATTAAAAATTAGTGCAACAGGGTGACTAATACACATTAAACAATTATTAATTCACTATATCTCTACTGCTGTTTTTCAAATCTGTGAAAATTATTTTTCAAATTATTTTACTAACAACTCTTGTTGCTTTTTCTGGAACTGTGTGAGTATTCACATTGGACATCCTTGGTCTCTTAAGTGAACTCAATTACATCTTTATATAACATAAGGCAATTTCTGATGTAATCATTCACAATTATAATTGCAAAGTTCACTTTGCATAACTAATAAAATTCCTCTTATCACTGAACATTCCTATTAGTAAACTCATCTATTAAAAGAAAGAATGGCCTAGGAAAATTATATATATTCTCCAGAAGAAAGTCAGGGAGAAGTAATTTCAGCACTACTTTCAGATGTTAAAAGCCACATATTCGAAGTGGACATATTATGCAAAGATTTGAGTGTACTTGTTATGAGCTGCTAGCAGCGTGCAGCAATTTCTTTACAGGATTTTTGGATGTCTGCTAGCAGTAGTCACAATGAATGTCTTTAGAAAGTAATGTGTTTTCATTTTGTTCCTATTGTACTATAGAATTGCAACAACATTATATAAAACTGACATTTATATGGTAGGTACTTCACTTAGTAAAGGAAACACTGCAGGAATAATATCTAAATTGAGATACTGGGAAAGCAGAATGTTATGCATTTCTCAAAACGTGATGACTAGAAATGAGGGTGTTCTCACAAGGTGGTCAATGTAGGACCAAAAGAGAAAAGATTAGAGGATTCCCACAGGACCTCCATTAGAGACAGGTATAGACTTCAAAGCATAGCTCTTCAAACTTAGCCAGAGAGGCAGGCAAAGACATTTCACATTCCGTTTTGTATCACAGGCAAGATCCTTACAACTCAAATGCCTCAGAGCTCTGCCCTGCTTCTGTCTTCTCTATCATGTCCTCCTGTTCATCATCTCTTCTCTAGCACTGTGTTTTGTTTGGTTTTATTTTTTAATGCAGGAGCACTTTTGTGCCAAAAGCTCATGAAATAATGTATTTGTGAACTCAAGCATGCACAACTTTGAGAATGCACATGAAATTTAAATAAGCATTTGGCTAATTTTGGTTGAGAGAAAAAAAAAAGGCAAAATCTCAAGATTTTGGATATGAGATACACATTTGTTTTGCTCCCATTCTGGCATAATAATGTATACATGTGAGACTAGAATTATTATGCAAGAACATCTCTTGGTTTAGCAATTAAAATCCAGAGTAATTTACCATAAACTTTGACATATTCAATCCAAGTCTCTAAAATGAAGCACTTTTGGCTACTTCAGACACCTAAGAGGAGTTCTATGGACAGATGTCTGTAGCTGATGTTTCTGGTCCCTACCTAATCTTACTTGTTAACAGTGTCTTGCTTATGTCATTTTGGAGCATGGGGCATCTCCCCTTCCTCCCTTATTCCAGATGGCTTATCTGCTAAATCTAAAAATTAATTGGAGAATGGATTATTTGGTTAGTTTTGCCTTTTCAGATGATGTGAGAAAAAAAGATTTAATGTAGGCAAAGAAGGCCTTGGCAAGAGAGAGAACAGTACTTTTACTTTACAGTCCCTCCTAACTGGTGCAAAATCACGTCACTTGTCTATTAAGGCAGTCAGCTCATTCAACAGAACACCAGCCTGCAGAGAGCTTTCCAAATTTAGCTGAGACATAAACAGCAAGGAAAAAATATGCTGAAAATGGGATGCACATAATGAAACAGCAATCAAAAATGCATTACATGGGGATTCACCTTATAATGTTTACCACTTCTAGCACAGGAGTGAAAAGGCAACAGAAATGGCAGGGAGGGTAGCAGGAAGACCATATGAAAGACCTTCCTCCCTCCAAGTTTTTATTTAACCTACACTTTTAAAGATGCTTTAGTTTGTGTTGCTGCTTATTGATAAACACAGCATGATTCCTCCCTGAAACCCCACTTTATAGAACTACTGAATACCAACAAAAAAAAGCTGTTTCACTTGGTAGGAGAGTTTTCAGAACAACTAATACTTGACCTTTGATTTAAAGAGCACTTTCTGTCAGAGATCAAATATTTTCGATTTTCAGTACCAGCAAACTGGTCTGAAACAATTTCATGAGACTAAATCACATTTTATCAGATCCATCACGTACCCAGTGAATCCAGGAATTATTAAGCCTGACAGCCATAAACGTTTCAGGAGCCTGACTGATTTTCATGTGATACAAACAATAGTTCATTTATTATCTACAAATATATTTATTGTTAATAGTGATTAATATTTGTTTCACGTTTTACATGATTCACAGATGTTTCACATGTTGTTAACTAACATGCACCATGTATCTTCATATTTTTATTCAAAGTTTTGACATTCTGAAGTACCTTTAATTCAAAGGGAATCACTCTTAAATTCAAGTTTCCACTACATTTATGCTATTGAATCTCTTTAATAATACATTTAAATGAAGGTTGACCTACATATAGTTGTGTAGTTTTGACCTATACCACTCTGATTTTTACAATTACAAATTTTAAAAAGCAAAATAAATCCTCTTATACATTTTTTGATTCCTCATGTAAAAATTGTCTAATTTGTCCKATCAGGCACTTCTTCACCTTATTGTTTATCAATATCCACTTACCTCATGTGACTGGACACATGGACTGGAACCTTTGGAGTTCAACAGTGACTAACTCTCTGGTTTAATTACGTGGCTAGACGTTAAAAGAAGTGTCAGGAGCTTTTGTAAGTAACTTGGAGGCATCTGGTCACTGGGGTGGAATCCAAAACCCTGTACTAAGGCACCAAAGGCTTCATAGAGTGCACAGGAAATTAGGTATCTCAGAATAGCATCCCTAAATACAGACCTGCTGACTGGGAAGTTGTAAGATCTGTAAAATGACTCTCTCCTTCCTAGTATTAATAACACAAGTGCAAGGCAAACCGTAAGTGCCCCTTATAATGCTACAACAAAAAGGATTAAATCTAGGAAGAAAATAATAGGGGATTATTCATAGTCCCTAACCGCAACATTTATCCAACTAGTTTTTCTAGAGCTTCCTTTGTAGCTCTTCCTCTACAGACTGACCTCAATACCATATAACTTAAATTAATTATATGCTTAAAGGGTGGCCTAAAGTTGTAGGGGAGAGAAGCCTATAGAAAGTTCTGGTGAAACTGGGAACTCTGTTGCAGCCCGTCATTTATTAGCTCAGTGAAGGGAGAAAACAACTCTGCCTCAGTGCTTCAGAGTAGGCTGCTTCCTTTCCTGTAGTCTATCATAACAATTCCCAGGGTGGAAAAGACCATCACTGCTAAAGTATTCAGAGACATCAGCAGTGCACATTCATGAATTTTATTATGAAAGATTTTGTCTAACATTTTGAGCACAACTGCTCAAGCTTCTCTGAAGGCTGCCTGTTATTCCTGGGATATGGCAAGAGAAAGCAGACAAAAGGGTCTTTTGGAAAATTCTTCTGAACTACACTAAGAATATTCAAACCCCAGTGTGTACCTTCAAGCTTGACAAGTGGTTTTGAAGCAGCTCTAAACAACCATCAGGGAAATTTTTTATGCAACTCTGAATTGGTTTTGATTCTCTGACAGTTTCCTGTTTCATGGAGGTATACTGTGATGCGTTCCAAGGACTCAGCACCTCCTAGTCCTTTTTTTCCATTATTGGAAAATTCCTGAAGAATGTTTAGATGTATCTGAGGTATATGGAAAAATGTATTGTTCAGAGATTGTCTTCTCCAGGCTCAAGAGCAACACATACCTACAAAATGGACCACAGGGAAGATCACCAGGAGACCTGGAGTTCCTGGAAAAACTTTAACATGAACAGGTAGCATACAGAGGATGGAAGCAGGGAAAGGTAGCCCAGGAGGAATACAGACAAATCATCTAAACAGCCAGGGAGCTGCTTTGGAAAGCTAAACTTGGCCAGAAGTAAAGCTGGCTAAGGACAGCAAGGGTGGTGAGACCCTGCAAGAGGCTGTCCAGAGCAGCTGTGGACTCCTGATTCCTGGAAGTGTTCAAGACCAGGCTGGATGGGGCTCTGAGTAACTTCAAGTCCAGTGGAAGGTTCCCTGCCCCTGTCAAGGGTGTTGGAGCTAGATGATCTTTAAGGTCCCTTCCGACCCAATATGAAGTGAAGCCGTATGGCAAAAACACACAGAAGGTGTGAATCAGAGCTCCCAATTCAAGAAGACAGCCTTAAATTCCAGGCAAATGGCTATTCTGTATGCGAGCTTCTGCCATGGCTCTTGCTGTTGCTAGGACTTGCAAAACAATACAAGGGTACAGAAACAAAGGCAAAATGAACTTTGCAACACAAGCCCTTTGAGAATTTTGGCATTTGGTTGGAGGAAGGTTAGTTCAGTGCTTTTCTATGTGATTCCAGTGGCCCAGGCACCAGGTGCTGGAACTGTCAAGCTGCCCATTCCCAGCTGGCTGGTCTCAGCAGACTTTCATTGCATTCCAGCTCACCCTTGTTCTGCCTGAGAGGTTCTTGCACTTGGGGCTGCAGAGTAACACAGCTTCTGTGGGCAGGATGCTGAGGGGCCCCACTCACAGCTGCAGGCGGGCCATTCACTCAGGATGACAGAGTTACAGATCCAAGCTGAGAAAAATTAGTACCCCAAATCTCCTTTTCTGACTTCCACTATTAAACAAGAGCCCATTGTCTCAGAAGGTAACTTGAGTCCTGAATAATTCTGAAAAGCAAGGAGTCACAAGTGTGCACAGAAATATCTGAGGTGTTAACATTTCCAGCTGCCTTCTAGACCTCCAGACTAGCATGCAGATGTACTGAATCACTTTACAGAGCAAGACAACTTGTGAAACTAATCTTGGACAGCCCACCTGAAGATACGTACAAATATGCAGCCATGGCTCATATTGAGAAACTGGGAMAATTTAACTAAAAGAGTGCATTGGATTATATCCAGAACGGAACAGCGGACCAATCATAATGTATATGTGAGGAACCTTAAGCAGAAACCTTGGTGATGTTGGACCTTCTCAAACTTTTTCTGTTGATTTTAAATCACAGTGACAACTTCAGCTCAAACTTCAGCACATGGACCAAGAGTGGAAAGGAAGAAACACAACAAATAAGCAGAGGCCACCAGGAGTGACACTGTCCAAAAAAAGACCACTAGTATTCCATAATGGAAACCAATGTTTATTTAGGAGGCAGCATATGCCTAAAACTACTTTTGAGCTATTTACTCTTGTTTTGTTTGATTTTTCATGATGGTGGGCCTGAACTTGGTTTCACCATCAACAAATCAGACTAATGTGTGACTGAAAAAATCAGCTATGAATAATCAACAAAATTTTAAAAGTTCAGCTTTATCCATGCCCTTATTAGCTAAAAAACAAGAGTGGATGATTTTATGTTTATGCACACACACACACACACACACACACACACACGCACACACACATATATATATATATATATATATAAAATACACACTCTGAATAGGCATTGCTGAGCCTTTTTCGCTAGAGGGCACTTTGCTTATTCTCTTATATTTCATGGAATTAGTGCACTCTAACCTGTATGGAGTTTTCTGCAGTATTTGAATTGCAGAAGCTTTTAACATGTTGGTTGGTTTCTGGTTTTTGGTTGGTTTTTTTCATCAAGTATATGATTATGAGTATCAATTTCAGGCAATATCTCTCTGAGATAACCTTGAAGATCTTAAATTGTAGGTGGAAAAAATTGGACTATGCTCAGTTTAAATCCTTTCAATGACTTTCAGGGTACTGAAGCCATTGAAAGAAAACCACAGCTTTAACTATATTTGTACTTATATTGGTACGCTATGCTATGTTATGCTATTATATACTGGCTAAAAATAAAACACACATGATAGCTTCTCAAATATTTTGTAACGGAAAATTTAAATCATTACTTAATATAACCCAAAAGAGCCTAGCTTATATTTTGCAGAGTACAGTGGCCATTGGCCTCAGATCATCTGATTCTTGTCATTCTGTTGAGAGAAGACCAACACTGACACACATATATATGATATTTTACTATCTCCTGCAAAGAGGTACGCATGCTGGTGTCTATAAATAAGTGTTCAAACAGTGAGCAAGTGAAAGCAGCTCCATTGCTACATTTTATGTGTTCCTTTTTTACGTGCTAGATATAAACGAAGAAAATATTTAGGTGAGAGTAATTAAAACTATGTATATATACTCAAGCATTTCTTGAATCAGAATTATTTTAAGACAGTCTGCTCTTCATGTGATACTTTGTAAGTAAGTGGTCTTTTTTGGAAATCTGAGGTCTGTGCATTGATCCCTGTTCCCCCGATTTTCAGCCTCAGGAGACTGAATATATATATGGAGTAGAAGCAGACAGAGAAGCCTAATACAACAGACACCACACCACATTATCACATTGGCCTGGTGGGTTCCACACTTTAAAACACTAAAATTACACTGTTTTTCCTCAGAGATCATATGAGATAAAACTAAAGATTCTTCATTGCCTCATTTCCATCCTATTAGTCCATTCCCTCCTTTACCCTGCTATTTTTCAGATATCTGAGGATAAGTATACACCTGAGGAGCTAATGATGGAATCCTACAACAAAGGAAGGACTTCCTGCAAAAGTGAAGACTTTCGGGGTTATGCAGTCTTCCACTGAAAGCCATTGTTGCCTGGCATACAAACCCTACAGCAAGGGTTTGACCTACTTGAGAACAGGCATTATGCCATCCAAACAGATGGGCAAAAGCGTAGACAGTCAGGAGACCATGTTTGTACATCAAGCATGGATGACGAGGGTATGATTCTCAGCTGAGAATGTTTAAATAATTGTTCATTCAGAGCTTATGCTCCTGTCACACAAAGTAATGTGTCACCATTAATCAAGCTTGGAGTTTAGTGCCCTTTAGGAAAGGCATTCAAATGTAAGGTGGATATTATCATTTAGAGAGGATTTGGGGACTGATAGGTCTGGAGCACAATTACAAAACTGTTTGACTTCTAGTCCAACCTCGACTACTAACTACATAAATGATCTTGATCAAATTCAGCTACATTCTTTGTAGCTGCTTCTCCTGTTTTACCAACACGAATTTTCATACTGGAGGAGCAACATTATGTGGGTAAATCAGTGTGTGTAAAGCAGCTACAGCAGGAATGGGTACATATCCCTACAGGTGCTTTATCACGGGACCCCCTTATATGAAATTTTGGTACAACAGGCACCATTCTCCATTTGCTGACATGACAAATTTCTCATGGCTAGACTGATACTGTTGGCTTCAGTATCGTGGATTTTATTTTTTTAGATTAAAGTAGTTAATTTGTAAGCAGAAGTGGACAGAATTGCAAATGCTTCCACTTTGTCATTTGCAATTTCACATGCTTCACTGATTTTCAACATGACCAGTATGTGAAATAAAGATGAGTATGTATAACAAATTATTCCAGACTAATGCCAACATTAATAATAGTCACTATTTATGTATTAGTTTGTGCTAAAACTGTTTCAGATGAGCAAATAGAAAAGACATATGTTATATACATATCTTTGCAAACTAGACACACATTAAGCAGGATATAAAAAAAATTTGGTACTATACAGAAAAAACTAGATGTATTAAAATTGCCCATGGCAAAGGTCAACTTTTAGAAATAATGTCTGTGTTGCTACTAGGATGTAAGGTCCAAATTTATTTAACAGTGCTTGCAGACAAGCAATTCGTAAGTCAAGACTCTACAAAGATGTAAGCCTGAATTTCAAAAGAAGTATCTAATGATACAGGGCTGAGAATGACTTCTTATGTGACTTTCATAAGGTAGTTTGTTAGCAATGTCTGAAGGTTAAATCTGCTCAATTCATGAGTCTTAGTAACTTGAATGGGACTATTTACACAGTAGGCACCGTGTAATGTCTTGCAGAGTTACCCAGCTATTTTAGCACACTGACAAGCACTGACAATTGATAGCACTGACATGCTATCGATTTTTTAAAAAACTGCTTGTATATGATAATCTTTCTTCCTGCCAATTAGATGCTGATAAAAAGGATATTATCCAAGTCTACGGCAAGTTGTTCTGAAATACATTGAAATTGTACTGGGATAAAGTAAATTCCCAAAAGCATTGTCAGAAAAATTACAGTATCTTAATTTAGTTACCATAGTAATTACCTATTCAAATAAACTGTCCATTAGCAGTTAGGTTGCTAGAAAATACAAAGTCTTAATTTTACAATGAGTGCTGYAGGATATTTTAAAAGAAATGTCCCTTAGACTCTAAGATGACTTCTAGAGAAACCAACTTACTTGCCAACTGACAGAATTGTAGCATTCCCCACATTTAGTCAAGCTTAACTCATTTCAGGGAAAGGAGTCATCCTTCAAATATATGACATGTATTTATTATCCAATTCACAAAGGTCCCAGTGAAACAAAGCAGCAATGAGCCTTTATGATTAAAATGTCAAAAGAAAATCTAATCAGTCATACTGTGAATTTCCCCCAAATAATAACCACCAATGTCGTCCTCCTACATTTCACTGTTGATGACAGAGCAGGTCCAATATGGAGGGCATACCATGATCTTTTCTGTGTAATATTTAGTCAGGAGTCATTCTTAGGGCATCATTATAAGCCAGGTACAGAGGGAGAAGCAGAGCTGCAACAATTGGAGCTCTCAGATCACTCAGTTGTAGCACAAATAGGAATGTAGCCTTGCAAACAAGGCAAGCCATTAGAGGCAGCAAACTACTCCTATTCCACATCACCTTCAGCAGTGGATGACATCTTTCTCAGAGCATTGCTCTAAACACATTTTCTGTTGAATGAGTTGTTCTTTTTGTCTCTCCTTCCCTGAGGCACAAAATGCCCCTCTGATTTTTCCTTGAGGTCTGTGCTTCCTGCTGTTTGGGTCTGTGTCTTACAGGCACAGCCTTGATTTATCTTTACACCTATGTACAATTAAACAGTATGAATGAAAATAGAACTGAATTCTCCTGAGATGATCAGTTATAAAAATACAATTTTTGATCTATGAAGTAATGCAGTAACAATGTGAGGAGTCCTTTGAAAGAAGAAAAGCGAGAGTCAGAAGAACGAAAAGAATGTACTCAAAATTTCCTCAAGTTGGGCATATTTTATCTTTTGATTATTGTTTCTAGCACTGAAACATTGCCTTGTTATGTATTTAAGTGTTGCAATTACTTTAATAATGACAGGCAGCTTCAAGCTGTTCAACTTCATAAATAATATTAAATTGTTTTTAATAAATGATGTGCCTCTGTCAGTACTGTATAAATTTTCCTTATAAGTATGTATTTATAAACATATTCAGATTCAGGAATATCATACATAAATAGGAATATTTTTCATTTCTGTTCAAAGAGAAATGCATACCCAGCTCCCATAGGGAAGCGGAATAAATGGAAAAGTAGAAATTACTAAGACTGTTCTTCATGCGTAACATATAAAGTATTCCTTTCTAAGTATGTATTAAAATAAAATTATTTTAAGAGAAATGGCAGTCAAATCACTAGCTTGAAGAAAGCTGGTCTCTTTTATCAGGCATTGTTAGCACCTTCATAGGGATTTTGGTTTTGGCTCATCATATTTGAGAAAAAGATCTCTCTCTAAAAAATTAACTGACATTTTCATAATAAAGCCATAATAATATTTTAACAATTCAGAATCATAGCTGAAGACGATTAAGTCAACCTTCCATGTGAACTGAAGACATAAAGTGCCAGCACACCCCAAAAAACTGTAAAGGGCTCCCCCCTACCATTTTCTCTGAGGCTAACATGATAGACTGCCTTAGAGATTTTCTAAAACTGCCAACACGTGGCTGTTGCTGACAGGAGCTGACATCCCAGACTCACTGCAGGAATTATTATAGCCCATGTCCTTAGAAGATCTCCCACAATGAGTATCTCATGTTGCCCTCTTGCATTCACTTCAGGACTGTAGTGTTTCACTGTGTTTCGCTGAGAAAGCACAGCACTCCTAATACATGGACTATTTTATTCCAAGCAGTTTAATAACTTAAATATTTCCACTCCCAATACTGTCAATGACTTAGGTGAGATGCACGTAATTGGCCTGGGATGATTACATGGAAGCATTATGAATTATAGAAGGATTCCAAAATATGGAAAGCCTATGCAAACCTCAAGAATCTCATAACTGTTAAAGTTTCCTATGTAACACATTAAACTTGGCTGTTAATTTTACATTTTCATACAAATAGATTCATTATTTTAATCTTCTTATCTACTGTATATTGCAGGTAAATAATCCTATAATTTTTTGGTGCTGTTGGTTTTTCTTCTTAATTATTTTCACATGAAAGCTTTATGCAACATGGTTGTAAAACTTAGTTTCTTTTTAGTGAGATGGTAACTCCTCATGTTCAACTTTTAAATAAAATCAACTTTGACTTTTTGTTAATATACAAAATGGTATCTACACCAAAGATTCTCTAAAATGAACAGCTGTTCCTCCTCTAATGTATCTAAATAACATGTCCTGAGAAAGAGTAAAATACATAATGGTTTACAAAAAGTTCTTTTGGGTATTAAACTACTGCATTAAAAAATAGAAGTTAAAAGTTAAAAAGATGGGTTGCAGGCTCACTTTCTGTCTGGAGTTTAGGGACTATAGTTGGTGATCCTTAAATGTCTTCTCCAGTATCACACTTGGATTTCTCCAAGTGGTGAAAAAGTTTGTTACATACGGTGAAGATTTTACACAATGTAGTTTTTTAACTAAAGGATAGGAGACAGAGCCTACTAACACATCTGGTATTTTTCTGCTTGAATACTATCAACATGAAAGAAAAATATGCAGTAAGTTTCCATGTACAGATAATAAGGCAAAAGGCATCTTATTTTAATCTGATTTCTGCTGTGCTCAAAGTCCTGAAACACTGGTTGCATCACCTATCCTGGAAATCCTGAAACTTCCAAGGTCAGATTTGCTGCGGCACTGAGCAACCTGATCTACCTGAAGATATCCCTGCTCTCTAGGAGTTGGACTAGGTGATCTTCAAAGACCCCTTCCAACCCAAACTGTTTTACAACTCTATGATTATTATGAGTGCTAGACATACCAGAATACTTTAGTCTATTGTAATACCCAAATATGGCATTGTACAGAATTGAAATAATCACAGAATCATAGGATAACACAATCAGCAAGGCAGGGACATCTTTCCTGTTGCTCAAGGATTGCCCCTGCAAACTGACCTACTGCAAAGTGATGAGGCACTTACTCCCCAGACAACCTGTTCCAGTATCTTACCACCCTCACCACAAAAGGACTTTTATTCTATTCAACCTATATCTCCTCTCTTTCTGTTCAAAACCACTGTCCTGTGTCCTTACACTACTGGGTAAAAAATCTCCACTTTTCTTATAATCCCTAATTATATACTGAAAGGCTGCAACAGGATCTCCCTGGAGCCCTGCAGGGCTCAGCAATCCCAGTTCTTGCAGTAATCCATGAGGCCATTCGGTTGTCAGGCCCTCTTCAGTTCTTACACATGTCATACATCTCTCTCTTTGGGCTTTTTGTATACTGCTGGAGAGAGGAACATCAAAATGCTTCAGCTTCTTCTTGATGCCTTACTCTCCTCAATGATTAGTACCAGTGAACTGTTGCAGGTTTTTAAGATGCATTATTGCCTACAGGCAGTTTGATTTTGTAATTAACATTGCTCACCTTTGACCGATAAGAGGAAATGAGAAATCATACATAAACTTGAAAGAAGTTCAACATTTTTGTGTGCTCCTTTCACAGTCTCACACACAGGTGAGATTACTAACCTGTTATTTGCAGGTGACTTAATTCTTTCAAAGAGTCTCCTGGGAGTGACACAACCAGAGCAACTTTCTACACTCCTATCCACTTGACATTTTATCCAGAAAATAATTTCTCCATTACATTTTCTCTCCCACTCACCGCCTTTCATTTGTCTCCATCCTATTTACCTTTCCCTTCTGCTGATACAAAAGCATTAGGCTGTAAAGGGGCCTCCTGAAATTGTAACATGCATTTCTGTATTGAAGCCATACCCTGTCTCCATAGAAATAAGAATAATTAAAAATAACTTTAAAAAAAAAAACACAAGGGGGAAATTAATCTGCAACAGAACGTCAGATGATTGAATCAGTGATGCAAGGATAATCAGGAAAAATGGGAGAATTTGACAAGGCAGAAATTGCTATTATCCCTTTGGACATGGGTTCACATAAGGAAACAGACTGAGTCCAGAGCAGCACATCAGCTTCATGTATTAGTATCACAATGAAAAATCCATTGCTCCTCTTTGGCTGCAAACTGTTTTCTTTGCATACCCTCCTCTAGTTGGCTAGTCAGAAACATCCTAATCCTTTTCCAGACTTTTTTTGGACTGAACTTTACCCAGTAGTTATACTCTGAGGGAAATTCCAGGTGGCAGTAACAGCAGAAACACTAGTAGAATTTAAAACAGCCTTAGCAGCTCCTTTAACTTTCAGCAGATTTAGCTGGCAACTCATGAACCTCATTTAGTTTCAGAATGCTGTGATTATTTCACTGTAATTATTTGGGAGAGATTCTTTCACACTGGGAGCTTTAAAGAGAGAACCAAGTAATCCAATATATTGCCACTAATCTCTCTCCTTCCACAATGCCCAAGTTAATTTCTACTTGTGTTTCAAAATAGAGCTATGAATTCTAGAAAGTTTATAGAGAACTACCACTCACAATGCACAGTGAGCGCAGATGGTTACAAGAGAGAGGACTTTTCTATACTGTCACAATGCACATTAGTACAGCAGAATATTTAGGGCCAAAGAGTTAGGAAGTTAGAGTAGTATTTGCAGATCAGTAGCACGAAGTATAATCTCACACTTTGTAGCTGCAAGAAGAGTGTTCTGCATGTGCAGATAATAGTGTTACAACACACAAGCTGCATAAGCAAAGCACTGATTTACAGGAGGGACTACTATGAAGTTGAGAACCCAATTGTTGATCACTTAAGTGCAAATAAATAATTTCAGGGGAGAAAAATGCAAACAGCTTGTTTGAGGGAGTAAAGTAAAATAAATTGAGAATGTATGTCACATCCCTTTCTACAGATACAAGAACAGAGGCAGTACTGCTCCAGGAGATAAAAAACTTTTTTTTTCATCCCTCATTGAAGTAAGGTGTTTTTAAATAAGAGTTTCTGAGGAATTCTCTTTTGTTCAAAAATGTTGATTTGTGAAAACAAAACCATTTCAAATGAACGTAGATTACCTTACTTCACTTGAACTATGAGCAGAAATGTCACACAAGAACTTACTGTTGAAATAGTCTATTAACATTTTCCAAACTAAACATTTTGGATTTCTGTAATAAAAATTAAAATTTATACAAAATTTAAAATTGTGATAAATTCAAATACAAATTGAACTTTTCAACTCACCAAGACTGAAGTACTTCTGCAAGTGTAAGATTTTCAAGGATTGTTAAGATCTTGGTCCCTGTTTATTTCACATGGATGTTCAAATCACAAACCTTTCTGTCTATCAGTGATGGTTTACTTTTCCACAAGCGTACTCTTCAGAATTTTCCCTTCAAAATACGAGGCTACTAAACAGAAGAGTGTGTTTAGCAGAATTATAAATTTTTATTATGAACTCAGGAAATGTAATAGAAAGAGCGTTTCTTCTCTATGTAATTTAACTTCCTTAAACCAGTCTCAGACATGTTTTTGGAAGCAGTAGAATGTTAAGGACTCTAAGGACAATTAATCTACTTGGAATCACTTTAGTATTTATTCCCCATCTATTATAAAACTATGTAGATGCATGAGTTACACACATCCATACATATTACAGCAGTGAGTGAAAATCAATTTTTTTCCAGACAATTCTGCCTAAACTTGACCTTGATATTTTAATTTTTAATAAGAGGAAGAAACCTAATGATGACCTTAGAAACTGCAAAGCTAAACCAGATATATGGCATTATTTGTAAACACAGAAAGAATATTTGATTGTATTCTTACTCCTATGCTTCTTAAAACACAAATTCAAGTAAGTTTTTAGGCTTGTAGTGGAATGCGTGGTTTGATCATTTTTGTATGTATTACTAAGTTAGCACTTGCTATTTATCCATCTTTTCTCTGACTACAAATACTGTATTTGATAATAGATACAACTGAGACAATGAACAAGTAGCTAACTGCTAGTGGATTTTCAGGCATGCTACAGTTGGAATATCTCTTATTAAGTCATTGCTTGCATTTCATCATTGCTTCTTATAATCACAATAGAGGAGGGAGAGAGGACAAAATTTTCTCTGGCAGTCTTTTTACTTAAATCATAAAATACTTTCAGATAAAGTCATCCTTGTTTTCACTCATGTGTGTCACATGAAAGCTGTAAAGACACAGCTTCCACAGAAACACTGTTTTCTCAGATTGTCTTTATGAAAAGGGCAGAAAGATTAAATGTAAGTATAGTTAAAATTAACAATACATGCCAAAGTTTGGAGGCACTCCCAGTGTGCAGTTTCATGCCAGTGAGATGACAAACTCTAGGAGCTGCTGTGAGTTTGGAAGTTACAGATTCATTAGCTCTGTTCACACTCCAGGCTTCACCAACAGACAGGAGCTACTCACCAAATATAAATCCCCACTTCACCACCACTGTAAACCTGTCAGTAACTAGACTTTGTAAGAGTGAATTTGAATTACTTGAACTTCTCTTGAATCAGTGGTATGAAAGCAAGACCTGAGKTTTTGTGACCATCTACAAAGAGCAGTTCGTATCCATTAGGTTACCAGGTAGGGAGTATCTGGTTTTCCTATAGGTGTTTATGAATTTGGTCTGTATGCGTATATACATATAGAAATGCATATACAACCATACATATATAGTATTTGTATTTGTAAGTTATTCTTAATGCTTTACGTCTTTAAGTGTTTTGATTAAAATACAGTCTCTTGATTGCTTATTGGATCTGAATTTTGTTGTRTTTTGGAAACAGATGGCTTTCAAGCAGAGTATCATAAAATCAGTTTCAGTAGAAGCTGCTTAACAGCACTTACATAAAAATTCCTTCTAAAAACTCAATAAATGGGTATTATTATCGCTAACTATGACATAAACTATGTGATATCTTTCTCTGCCTACAAAAACCCTCGATTTTTTATTTACCTGAATATATATTTCAGAGAGCCAAATAAATTCCCAGCTGTGAAGAGACTATGCAATATTTAGATATCCAATCAAAGAAAGAAACACCCCCTCTCTTTTTCTTAAATACATTATGTTAGAAAGAACTAACATGTATGTAAATTTCTACTTTGAAACTCTGCTTAAAAGCCCTTCAGAACACAAAAGAGGTTTCCAGTTGTTTAACTTATGTATTAATTGGACTGATTTCTTCTATTTTCTCAATGTGTCAATTTTCTCAATGGCTAATCACCAACTGCAGTCAAGTCTAGACTAACACATTTTTTTCAGATCTAGCAAAGTTCATTGRATGGAAGTGCAGAACCTTGAACAAGGTGGCAGAACTTTTGAGATATTTTGTTAAACCTTCTTTACAGGGACTATTCAGTGCTTTTGAACTGACAAAGATATTGTTCAAAAATTAGAGTTCTAAATAACTGTCTGCAAAATTACATTTCCCTCCCTGAGGATCAGGAACGTGCTATGATCATAACTTCATCATTTGTAAGATTCCACTTTGGTAGCTTTTATGCAAAGGCGTATTTGCTTGCATCAGAGTAAACACTTCGCACTTTGACAAAATTCAGCACAATTAATTATTCAAATAAATACCAGATAGTAAGAAAAAGTGTGTTTGTTTTTATCTGTAAAGTGTATACTTTTGCCATAATCTCTAGGAGATCATTTAAGAAAGTGAGCACTACATTTGGAAAAACAGAGTCAAAGTCTCTATTTTCAGAATTTCAATTGTGCCATATTACTTGTTTCTTCATAATTTAAAGAATTCACCGGGGAAAAAGAGAGAGAAAAATACTGCTCCCCATTAGCATCTTCCAAACTGGAGGAAATCTGTAGTAAGAAACTAGGAAAGCATTGCTTGCAAGTTTAAGCAGAAAAATATTAAGAACTTAAGCAATTCACTCTGTGTATTCACACTAACTGTGATTTTAAAAGAAAAAGGGCATTAACACATTAGAAGGAATTTTGACAGAGCTTACAGAATTCATGCTCAGGTGCAAAGATAAGTGATTATGATTATGGAAAATCTGAGGCACAGCAAAAGAGCCCTATCAATGGTATAAAAGGAGAAATGAAATGCAGCCTTCAGCTGCACTATGTATATGTCTCAAAGAGGATGGCAAAGTCAGAAATATTCTTTCTGGTTTCCCATAGAAACTAGAAACAGCCTGAAAAATAAACTTATTAAAAATAGCTGAATTTAATACTCCTCACATCAGCTCCAAGGCTATTTAATACATTAATACATAGTATTTGGTTGCCATTTGAATCTTAAAATAACTAGAGTTTTTATGTTTTATCTAGAAAATGGGGCCTGCATAGAGCTCCTATTTTCTATATAACTATGTGTTCAAGAGGACACAAGTTTTCCGTGTGATTGTTGCAATCTTAATGCTAACAAGCATGATTTCTGATGCGGTAATAAGCTTTGTCCCGCCCCTGTTTTATCCCCATGAATGCTGGAACACCTCCTGGCTCTTTTATTTTACCAATGGCCATTTGCGCCAGGCGCATGGATTCCCTGCACTTCTCTGGGCCCATCCGAACCTGCATTTCAGTGCGCAAATATGGCCCGYGACCCAACAGCTCATCCAGAGTTACCCCCTGGAGTGGGTCTCCAGGAGCCCGGAGGGTCATAACGCATTGTTGGCTTAGACCCTGCCAATGCGCATTAAATAAAAGCTGCTGATGCTGTGTAAAAATAAGTTTAGAAATACCTTTACAATCCGCCGGCAACAGAAGCTGCGTCCCCCATATGTAATCTAGTATCTGTTTAACTGGCTCGCTAGTGACTCCGTATTGACTGACTGTAGCATGGAGCTGCGATAGGATTTTCCAATCTAAAGTGGTAATAATTGCATCTATTTCGCCTTGCGGCGTTGGGTTAAACACTACTGGACACGGAAGGTCCTTTACCACTTCTAAGCCCTCTGCGTCTCCACAACGTACACACTCTTGCACAATAGCAGCCCGCATATCCCTTTGCTTCCAGGTAATGGCAACTGCCGAGTCACCTTCTGGCCTGGGGATTCCCAGGCCACTCTGCAAAGTGACCTCTGCTGGGTCACTTCCTGCCTCGTTGCCAGGGAAACATGGCGGCTGCGGCGGTGGTGGAGGTGTGGAAGGCCGTGGCACAGACGGTGTGGACGGCCGTGTAGACCCCAGATTCCCAGGTACGGGGTTAGGCCCACTAGACTCTGGGATAGCGGAGGGCGGCAGCCTAACGGAGCACGCGGTAGGGAGTAGGGGACAGCCGGAATAATTTGGAGCGGATTCTAAGTTCCCCCCTTGGCGATATTAATCTGCTGGGCTGCCTTTCTTTCTGCTTGGTATCTAAATATTTCGCCCATTATTACCGCATACAGCTTCCCCATCCTTTCTGCTGTCCCATTATCTCCTGATAAAGCGTCCCAAATCTTATCAGAGAATCTTCTCCACTCAGCTACTTTGAATAYGGTAGCCGGATCTTGAAAACAACCCTGATTATGCACATAATTTATTGACTCTGGAATCTCCTTACGGAGATCTAGTCCCCGAACCTGTCGCTTTTCTAAAAAGCATATGAGTAATTGAGCCGCTTGCCTTTCCATAGCGATCCTTTCCAGTGCGCTGCAGCAGCCTCCTCCAAGGTTCCACGGCGAATGTTATCGGCTGGATGCTTTCTTCCGAGACAGCCGGGTCACAGTACCAGTAAATATCCCGCTGGCACTTTTGACATCCCCGCTGCTAGGGACCCGAACTCCTTATAGCTTGGTCAGCTGAGCCTTCCTATAAAGCACTCAGGGCACGGTGCCATGGCTTTATCCTCCTGGCACTTTTGCCATCCCGATTTCTTCGGGGCCTGATGGTTTTACGTCCCTCGGCCGTGGCCTTCCGGCGCCACGACCTGCGTGTCTGCCGTCCCGATCCAATCCGGTGCTGTCCCGATCATGTCGGAGTCACCAATTTGTCAGACCGACCATTTGCTGAGAGACGGGAGAGACACAGAAACGACCTCGTAGACGTGGTAGAACGTGCACTCTCTCAAACTTTATTGCACGCTCCGGAGGGTTTTTATACCCTCAGTTCCTAACGGTAACGGCAGTTAGACTTAACGCTTTTTCTAACGGGAATAACAGTAAGTTAACGTTCATAGGCTTCTATTAACGATGTATAACTCCTTATATGGCAGTTCTGCCGTTGCAGGAGGTGCGTGCTGACTCTCCTCTGCCATACAGTTACATTGGTGGTTCTCATGGCCATGAGGGTACTCAAGACAGGCCCTACTGGGACCGTTACTGCACCTGCCGACTGCTGGCCAACGATGGCCAATGGTGCAGACTGTTCCAGAACCTTCACGGGTCTTGTCTCCCCTTACTAGGCCTAGGCTTTACACAGGCCTACCACATTGCACCAGTTAAAAGTAGTAAGTTTCTCAATTTCCCAGAGTAAAATATCACAGTAAAAATTTTAAACCTTTCAAATTAAAAGGCTTTAATATATTAACAGTAGGTTTGTGTAATAAACTCTAAACAACGGTTACACTACCATAATGCAGATTTCTATATGAAAGTTTAATGTAGCCATTTTTGGGGTATAATCTCAACCATTGGACTTCATAAAGCACTATCTTCTTTTTGCACATCTTTGATAAATCCAAAAGTTTAGAATAAAATGACAGTAGCAATTTCAATGAAGGCACAGCACAACCAGGATTATGACTGCTTTTTTTTCTATAATTACAGACATTACATTATAAATGTAATTATAATTGCATTATAATTACATTATAATTATTCTTCCTTAGATGCTGTATGTTTGTCTCCTTTGTCTCCTCTGTTTCTCTGATATTTGGGCTTCAGATTTTCAACAGAAAAAAAGAGGCAGTATAACAATGACACAAAATATTTTATTTTGAGTTTTGATTGCTTTTTAACACTGTTTCAACAGTGCAACATATTCACTGCAACATCCACAGAATTGAATATTCTGCCTTTTATCCAAATTGTCTCTTTAATTATCTGAAATGTTGTTCCAATCCCATCCCCTAGTGCCAGTGAAGACAAATGCTGACCAAGCTCTGTGCAGCCTTTTTTCCCCCTCTCACTATACTCTTAATACTCTCAGAATTATTAGGAGGTGCAACAGACCTTATTTCATCAATTACTTTTTAACTGATAAGAACAGCTATTAATTCATTTGATGTTTTGCAACATCAGGGGCTTCACATTCAGGGTGGGACGGGAAGGTGAGACAAGCTTGAAAAAAAAAATTCATTCTCACTCTATTGTCCAACATATCACTATACTGCTCCAACCCATTTCCATTATGTGCTACAGTACTATGGTCTATTAAAAACTTCTCTTTCCCACTTCTCATTCAAATTGAAGCATGCATATGTTTTCTCACATTAGCAAGAGACAGTGTTTTGAGAGACTTTACTTAGCACTAGGCCTTTTTAATCTCTTTAAGTACCCCCAAGTCTTGCCAAAAGTAAACAACACAGATTTGAAAGGCAACAATGTTGGTAATTTAATACCACAGTAAAAGTGTATAAAAATATAGACATAGAAAATGAAGAGGGAAGGATAGGTGAAAAACATTTAGAAAGCAATTTCCTTGAATATGCAGCGGGAAAACTGATAAGCTGTGCCCTACTACTGTGTACTATCATGACACCATGGATCACATAAGGAATTGCAGTTATTTTACAGTCTTTATGTCAACATAATACTCTATTCTTTAAAATAAACAGGAGGGCCTAAACCACGCTGTGAAATAAATTGAATTCTCAATAACATAAACAGCACTTGGAGGGTTTGAGAGCACAATGGGATGAGGAAATGCCTTATAGCCATCTTGTTTTATTTGCCTGCTTTGACAGCCTGTAATGGAAAATTATTCACCCATTAGAATGAACCTGCTGGTTCAAATGCCCATTAGGACTTTTCCCCTCAACTTGTGGCTGTGCTAGTTTCTTCCTCTGCTCCTTAACTTAAATTTAAGTGATGAGCCAACAATCCATATGAATGTGCTATGGGAGGGTCAGTCAGTTTGAAGGTAGAGATGACATTCACTGCTATGAGGAGATCTGGGGCTAGACATTGTTCATCTCACTGCCTTGAATGTACTGTAACAAAAACATTATCTAATTGAAAGCTGTTCCCTCCCCCAGCTGCTCATACAACTAAGATTCAGGAAATGATAAAGGACTGCTCCACCTCAAGCAATGTGTCTGTTCTGAGGCTAACCAAGCCAGACACTGGATTTCCAAACCAGGCTGTGCCTCCTATCCCAGTGCAGTGCTCTCACATGTGCTCACTGACTGCTGTGATTTGGTGTCCTAATGCAGGCACTGGAATAATCCTTTCTCCAAAGGACAATGACATCAAGGGCAGCAGCTTACMGTTCAGTTCCTTTGCCTGGAATCACCGTGCATGAACTCTCCACCAGCTGCGATTGTTCCAGTTCGCATAGGGTGAGCAAGCTCAAATCTGCTCTCAGAATGTCTCAGCTTCTGAAGCCTTAACTCCTTTTTCCTCACCTTCACACAGAACATACTATGATGACAACCCATGATCTTAAAGTATGTTAATTAAGAAAATTTTTAAATATTTAAAATTTTTCATGCTTTCACCATTAAGAGTCTTACTTTCCCAATTAATTTTTGTATTTCAAAATAAAGCTGTTACTGGTTTTCCTTCCACTTTAATTTATGTAAATTTCTCCTTGTTTTCTCATTTCAGAAATCAACATAACTCAGCTATTCCCTTATTCTTTATCTGGATTAACAGGATGATAACTAGGACATCGATGAAAAGAAAGAACGATCCTTTAAATGCAACACTTGCTTCAGATCTCATGTCTCTGACACAAAGCAAAATATTGCAGCCTAGACCTCAGACCTTGTAAAGCCACACCTTTGTCTTATGCAAATATTTGGGGATGGACTTCCTTATACCTCTTCTAAACTAACTGAAATATTTTTTTACTGGAAAGCACCTTTGTGCATCGATTTCAGTTCTGCCTCCCAAGTGTGTGTACAATGCTGATGTCACCTTTCTACCAATGCAGAATAAAAAAAAAAAAAAAAAAAGCTGTGTACAAGGAGTTACTACTAGTCAAAAACAAAGTTGCCCTTCAGTGTAAATAAAGGTTTATGTACCCTGTACAGGTCAAGATTGCACAGACATTCAGATGCAACATGCATTCAAAGCATTAAACATGGTTCATCTACTGGAATTACTGGAAAGAGTTGCTAGGAGAGGAATGTACTACATAGAGCGGGCTGTAAAACTTCTGATTAAACCAAATTGCTCCTAATTAAGGTTAATTAGCAGCCTAGGCCTCATCTTGTGCTTTCCTTCCTGCTACAACAATCCTCACTTGCCCTACACTGAAACAGCTTTCTCTCACACTGGTATGAGGGGAATTCCAGGTATGCTCATCCAGAGTAACAAGCACCAATCAGAGAGGACAAGCCAGTCCCTTTGGTTTAATTTAGACCATGTGAGATGCTTTAAAATGAACTACTCTAAAATACCAACTCTAGTTAGCTCCCTGATTTGATACCATAACTCCAGAAGCATTAATTAGCATTACTACACATTTGCATCCTAATGAGGTATGGTGAGTATACATTTTTCAAAAATGGCAATGTAACAAAATTTAAGTGGGAATCACAGATAATATTTTTTCTTGTACATATGCTCATTAAATTAAGGACAGAAATAGTAATTCTTAAAAAAAAACCTGCCTGTCTATTTCTAGTCAGTATTACACCCAAATAAAAGCAGTCACTTGATGAAAATGCTCTTACATTAGATTTTTACATTATTAGTATGAACTCTGTTTTTCAGTTTAGCCATTTAAACATGAATTTTTAATACCAAACATGCATATTGGGACAACATTACAATGTTTATACTTGAAAATTGATCTCTAAAAATTACAAGGTAAGATTTCATATACCACAGAGATCAATAACTAAGAAGATGCTAAAAATTACAGCAGGGAAAAAGGAAGGAAAAGTTTTCCAAGCACAAGGAAAAAAAAGGCTAATCTAATAGCAAAACTTCCAAAGCTATTTTCATGTTTTTACACCAGACAAACAAGGAATGTTACTAAAACAAAACACAAAGGAAGGCCATTTGTAATACTGTATTGAATGACACATGCATATACACAGGAAATCACAAAAGAAACTACAAAAGAAAATCCTGGGTTCATAACTAATTTAATAATCCTTGAAGCTCAGCCATTATAGTCCCATGCTACAGCATCTTCTTCAAAAGACAAAAGAAACATGGATTCAGATCCAGCTCATGTAAATATGCATGATTTAGAAGGGTCCTAAATATTAATGGAAAAATAAACAAATGAAGTATACTCTACATATTGAGGTTTTCTACCACCATCAAAAAATCCCAAACAACAAAACACCATATTACCTTTATACTGTACATACTTATCAGTCCACAATTTTTTAAAAATGTATTTCCACACATAATCAGGGCATATGTATTTTTATATGTTCTAAATACAAGTGTCACACACAGAGGTGCTATATGCAAAAGCTACTGCAATTTTACAGTAATTATGCATGAGTATCTACTCACTTTTAAAAAAAATTTGCTAAACATTAAGTTTTTTTACATTTTAAGTAAATTTTGCGAAGAACAAAAAATTTTCTCTAAGAGAATCATCTTTCTCCATATTTCTACAATAAATAACTATTAATTTGATGTTACAYAAAAAGCATTAAAAATTTTCTTCTCTTACTCATCCAACTTCTTCTCCCAGTATATTATGATATGCAATATTGATAGAACAAATGTTTCACATCCCCCCAAACGAAGACGTGTAATAACAACCACTTCCTATCAAGAGAYAGATGTATCAGGTTTATCACAGGCATGAGCCTTCTCTGAGGCCTTCCATGTAGGTCTTGAGATAAATACTACACTAATTTATCACAAAGGGCTTCAGATGTAGCTTGCGTATAGAAACCAAGATTCTGAGGTAGTTCTGAAAGGTAATTATCTTACATGCTCCCTTCTGATCTCTGTGAAGCAAGTAGGTGAGAAACCAACAAAAAACTTCATATAATACTGAAAAGAAAGAAACAAGGAAAGATACATAAAATCAAAGAGTAGAATTTTAAAATAATACCACAGTCTTAAAATAACCACCAGTGTATACTAAAGTAGATCGTGACTGACATTGTGGCAATGCGTTGATTGTTGCAACAATACTGTTAAAAATGAGATATAAAAGATACATGCAAACTAACAGATGATTTTCTTCTGAAAGCAAAGGGAATGTAGGCAGGCAACCAAAACAAAATCATGTTTCTTTCCATTAAAATGTAACATGGTAGATGACTCAGTGTAGTACACTCTAGTATTAGTAAATAATTGCAAATAAAATTTCAATTTTACAAAATTACAATAAAAGTGCATTTTTTCATTTGTATTTCAAGAAATATAAGCAATAAATATGTTGAAACTGAACTGAGGACATACCGAAGTGATACAAACACTGTGAAAGCATTATAGTGTCCTAGTAGTAACAGTATGCCTAAGTTACTCACAGTGACACAATTGCAGATGTGTTTTCCTGAACTCAAGTAGTGCAAAGGCACGGAATGATCACATCCTGAAATAACGTGTTTAATGAAGTACTGATTTCCAAGAATACAGCACTATAAAATCCCTAATCATGTGCAATTCTTAGTATTGTCTCCCAGTAATTTAGCTATGTATTTATTAGTTACAATCAACTATCACAAAATTTTTATTTGGAGGGGAAAAGAGCCCACAGTTTTCATGGTAGCTTAAATATTACAGGTTAATAAGCACCACTGGAAGCAGACCTTTAAACAGAAATTCATCTCAGTCTGAAAACCAAAACATTACCTGCAATGAAATCCTATCCTTGAGCATACTGTCTTCACAAACCCTTGATAAAGAGAAAGGCAATGCTGTTTTGGCACACCCACAAATTTCACACTGTTAGGGTGTTCAGTCTGTTAGGAAGAAAAATTGGTCTTTAGAAGGGACCTCTCCACCTACACTACAAGAATTGTGTCCTTCCACTCCATGGTGATTGATCTGAAAGAAAGCTGCAGTTCAGTGCCAGCAGTTCCTGCCTAATCATTTGTGATGGAAACCCTGCAGTCCTGCTCTGGGTATCCTAGGCAGTGACTCACAGCATCACATGAACAGCTGCTGACAACAAAACGCTGAAAAGAGAAGAATCTAAATCACAGTACATTGGTACCTTCAGCTGAATTGTGCCATACTGGCACAGTCACTCATTCCAGATGTTTCACACACGCCACAGAAATGTTTGACCTGGTACATGGGCTGGACTTACCATAGTCATGGCAAGCTCTAAAACCCTGGCTTCGGGAGCTATCAACACCTCCAACAGATCTGAACTGTTGAAGAAGAAGATGTTTTCCTTTCAGTGAAGGAACTTCAAAGCTACAACCAGGACAGGCTGGAGAAGAAAAAAGTAGTTACTAGCAACTGCCACAGAAGAACCCAGTTTCTTTCCGAAAGGACAAACCTGAGCACTTATGCAGCAGGGAAACTAGATAGGTTCTGCTGCCTGCAGCTCCTGGCACAGCCTAACTACACACCAAGAGCTCAGTTTGTTTCCCAGGAAATGATGAAACCGGGCCCAGGAAATGATGAAACCGGGCTTTTCCAGTAAAGGCTGTCCCTTCAACCAGGAGGAATTTCCATCAAGTGCTGAAAGTTACTTGCCTCAAAAGAAATAATAAATAAATCATCTAACACAGGACAAACCCTGCACAGGAGCAGACTGGAGAGGTCACAGTTGCAAAGCAACTTGGAATACAGATGAAGAATGGAATAGCATTGAACTCTTCACTGACAGGAACAATCATTTTAAGTGACCTGGTGTTTCATATGCATCCATCCCATTGCAGCCTATTTACTTTTCATCCATATTCTATGAAAGTAGTTGTGAATAATCTAATATTTGTTTACATTGTACAACATTTGAAATCAGAGACATAATGCTTATCTTAGGAGGAAATTTCACAGTAAAGGTAACATTTGAAAAAACTGCCTTTCATTAAGAAGAGCTCTTTTTAATGCAACAAGTAGTGCATGGATGTAGGTTTTCAGTTATCCTACATGTCTTTTGAAAAATTAACCTCTCCATTTCTTCTGTTTTAACAAGCAGGCCAATCAAATGACTGCAAAATCAGTCTTTACTAGTCTTCACTCAAAACATGGTTTGGAGATATAAAACATTATTAGTTTTCTGTATTTCAAATAAGCCCTGGGAGCACCTGATGCACAGGAATGTAAAGTTGTTTTTTTTTCTTTTTGCTTTATTTTTACAAATTATTCAATAGCAAATAATTTGTGAAATCATGCATTTTAAAAACAATATTCAACCATCTTTATGTAACAATAAGCTCTATTGAATACATTTTATATTGAGGGAGCATAATGAATTGAAAATAGGCATTTCAAAGCCAGTTGTATTTTTCTTTAAAAANAAAAAAAAAAAAAAAAAAAAAGCAATTTTAAATATTGAAGGAAAGTATGCACAACACAACAAGCTATTTACAGCAACAGTCTGCACTCTCTTGAGCCAAGCAGGACTCTGGAGAAATTATGGTATGTCAAACTGACCCCTGTTGACCACCCGTTCCGTTACACCCTCCAGAACATAAGAACTTAGATAAACGATTTATCCATAAAAGCATGCTTTTCAGTCTATGCAGAACATGACAGAAGTTACATTGAGTAATTATTCATTAATGGTATTTTATGTATCTACTAAAAGACAATGAGGGACAGAAAGAGAGGATCTCTCCCTTTAGTTGTTTAATGGTAAATATTACAGCCTTCAGACACTGCACAGATTATCTGTTACTGATGATCCTTCCTTTCAATGATCAATTGATTATTTAAGATGACCTACAAAAATAAGTTCACAGATCTTTAGAAATGAAACTAAATCATAGTCAGTATATTTTGATGTTTTGCTCCAAGGAAGGGCTATAAAGTAGAATATGACAACCCTATGACTAGGGTTGTATCACTGTTAGAAAATACTCTGAAGCTATTAGAAAAATTATTTCAGCCCTACACCATCTTGCTTGGTTATAGAATTAGGTTTGTTCTGGGATTTTCTTTAAAATGAAGTACCTACATGATTTGGTATGCAATTGTTACTATGTGGCTTTTACTGAGTGCTCATTGCTATTAACAGATATTACTGTACTGAAGAACTGTAAAGAATTTACTATATTGSTGTCAAGCTACATGAACTGTTTTTATTATAAAGGACAGTATCGATTTAAATTTCCCAGTAAGAGAAGAAAGCTGTATATCTCATGAGACACAAAGAATAAACATGTGTTTCTGCCAGCTGTTGTTTTGCTAATGATTCTTTTTTCTTCTTCCTGCTATGCATAAGTCCCAATATACATGGAGAGTTTTTATTTGATTATTCATGGTTGTTTGCCTTTCTAATATAAAGTCCTTTCTTTTTCGGTGGGTATAAACATCTATGATGAGATATTTGAGAACACTATGCCTATCCAATTTTTATTACTCACACATTTGGACAAGTAAAACTGGAAGCAATCTATTCTGATTTGATGTAAAAAACCCAAAGAAATCTGGAAAAAAATTACAAAATAGAGATGAATGATAATTCACATACTCTATTTATTTACATGCTAATTAAACTTGAAGTTAGAGATTTTTTCCTTGTTCTTACAGTATTTTTTATTTGTTTGCAAGCAAAACACACAAATCTGATCACTGCCTATTTTAGGACACCATTTTGTAACAGCTCCTTAGAATGTATCTGAACTTTCTTTCCTCTGGACAATTGATGAGGAAGTTCCCAGAATATTCCTACATTCCAAGAACAACCTGACTTGGAAGGACCCCCAGGGATCATCAAGTCCAGCTCCTGGCCCTGCACAGGACCATCCCCAAATCACACACTGTGCCTGAGAGCATTGTTCAAACACATCTTGAACTCTGTCAGGGTTAGTGAGACCACTTGTGTGACCACTGTGACCACTGCCCTGGGGAGCCTGTTCCAGTGCCCAGTCACCCTCTGGGTGGAAAACGTTTTCCTGATATCCAACCTAAACCTCCCTGACACAACTTCAAGCCATTCCCTTGAGTCCTGTCACTGCTCACCATAGAGAAGAGATCAGGTCCTGCCCCTCCTCTTCCCCTGACAAGGAAGTTGTAACTGCCATGAGATCTCCCCTCTGTCTCCTCTTCTCCAGGCTGAACCGAACAAGTGACCTCAGCCACTCCTCATAAGGAGTGCCCTCTTTGAGGATTCTTGGATGAATCCCATCAGACCCCACACATTTGTGGAGATCCAGCTTAAGGGACAGATCCCACACAATTTCAGTGTCGACTGGGAGTTTATCATTATCACAGTCATGGTCCTCCAGCTCAAGGCACCGAGACCCATCATCCATCTTGATGGTAGAGGCAAAGAAATGCATTGATCGCCTCTGCCTTGTCCATGTCCCCATTTTTGAGGTGACCATCCTCATCCTGTAACAGGACAGTGTTATTTTCACACTGTCTACTGCCATTAATATATTTGAAAAAATTCTCTTTATATTAACCCCCACAATTCTGGCCAGTTTGACCACAAGAATTTTCTCCCTACAGTGGCAAGCAGCATCTCTGTATTCTTTACCATATCACTTGACGTTTTTTGTGTTTGGCCCATTTTCCTTTTTTCAAATGAACAGCAGCAGAAGTTTGGTGACTAAATCAATTTTTATATTTGACAGCATTTGAACAGATTAAGGTATCATATAACGAGGATGGAAAGAAAACAAGCCTCGAGCATTTACTTTGCAGCCTCAGGTCTGCATTGTGAGTAGTACTAGCTCTCACTGGAGTCAGCTGGTACTTGTATGGGCTCCAGAAATACAAGACAATCTCACTCTACTGTTTCTGAGAGGCCTGAGGGAGGTGAGAGCCAAGGTCATTGCATGTTCCCAAGCTGGTGCTRCTCAGTGCTTGTAATGGTTTTTGGCACATCTAAGTGGCATCTACAGTAGGAAATACTGGGGTCCCCTAGGTAGCAGGGCTGTCCAGAGCTCAAACAAGAGTTTGCAAGTCCGTTTTTCCTGATCCTGATGCACTATATTAGTACCAAAGCTGCTAAGGCAAAAGAAGATTCCACTGAGCCCTCTCTGTGGTTAAAGGTTTTTTACAAGTCTAAAGGGCAGAGTAAAGATAAGTGTGCCACTATATCAGAAAAATAACAGAATGATAATGAAGTCTTAATTCAAATCTTTGGCCAAATGGTAGAAATGCTAATTACAATGTTCTCCAATAGACTGTAATCTGTGTTCATTCAATCCAGCTGCTCTTGCCACAGCATCTCAGAAATGTGACAGGTTGCTCAAAAGAGATCTTGGATCAGATCCTAAAGCAGATCATTAAACACGCAATACAACTGAACTTCGTATCAAATATGACATCTAAATTTCATTAAATTTCAGGTCACTACCTGGACTAGAAGTTGGAACAGTTTGGCTTTGAAAAGCTGCTTGATATTGAACTCAGAATACAGAAGTATTTACAGAAACAAAAAACCCAGCAGCCTTTAACGTTTTTTTTTCTTGCTCTGCTCAATCATTTATTTCTCGCAAACATACAATAGTACTATAAACTGGTTAATGAACAGAAATTCTCCTTCCTTCTGTAGAAATGAATATTGATATCTGTAACCAAAAAAACACCACCCGAACTCATGGATTGTGCTCACACTGTATTTTTCCTTCACTTTAAACTCTAATTTAAGGATATATCAGATACAACCATATATTTCCATCAGGGTGGAGAACTAGGAACCTACTTCTAGGTTTGCTTTGAGCTCTCCGTCAAGAAATAAACGATTATGTTCAAATTTCCCTTCCTGTTCTGAGTGTTCATGAGAAGGCACCTAGAAGGCAAGACTGGAAGGGGCCCTTCACCATTTGGCTGAAAATCATTCTGCTAGCAAAGTACAAAAAAAGAGTTGTGTCCCAGAAGAAGTGTTCAAAAGAAACACTTCTTCTGGAAACTCTAAGCATTTCTTGTACACACAGCAACAGTTTTTAGTTAAGCCTTCCCACCCACACTCATTCTTGGGATTATTGGTGTGAAGTGTTTAAACACAGGAACACGTCGTCTACTGTTGTAGCTCAATATCATCTCCTGCCAATCAACACTGGCAAGTTAAATTGCTCTTGCTATCTTGACCCACTGTCACACCTTAATTGCACATCTTTGTTGTAGAAATCATCACCAAGTTCCCTGCAAAGCATAAGCAGATATCAGTAGTATCCCTAAATTTGGCAGCAAACACTAATGTATTTTTCAAAACTTCACAGGGCATGAAGAACTAACACTACTAAGGATCAGTTTAAAAATACTTTAAAAATATTTTCTTTTTATATTTTTTATTAAAAATTTACAATTTTGCTGTATGCTGTATTATGAGCTGGATTCCCTACTGCCAGTCTCTTTGTGAACAAACCCCAACAGCTGTGCAAACATCAGCCACCAGGCACAGGCATGATGCCAAACTGAAAGCTACCATATAGGTGAAACATCATGTCTTCACTGAAATTGTTACTTTCCAGCAAATTCTAAGGTACACACATGAACAGTACCATTTCCGTTGTTTAGAGTTCAAAGTGATTGTTCAGGCTTGACAAGAGAAGGCTCTGGGGGGCTCTAACTGATGGGCATAAATACTGAAGGAGAATGTGAAAAGGAGATGGAACCAGACTGCTCTCAGAGATGCACAGTCTATGGAYTAGGGGCACAGGGTGGCACACAAAAAATTCTGATTAAATAAAAGGGAAAAAAACCCCTTTTTTATTGCAATAGTTATCAAACACTGGAACAATTTGTTGAGAGCAGTTAAGGAGGGTCTGATCCTGATCATATTCAAACTCAACTGAATATGGCCCTGAGTAACCCAGAGTGACTAGATTACATTGACCCTTTATCCTCTACCATGTCACACTTTTTGGTGTAAGTACAAAGTGAATCTTTTTTATCCTAATCACTCCTTAATTTTACGGAAAAAAAAATTCTAGGTATCAAACACAGGTAATCATAAAATGTTGACCCAGAGTTCAAAAACCTCAGCTTTCAAGTTTTACAGAAAAGCATAAATCATTTCTTTTATAGGTGTTCTGGTTTTCTATAGGCCTTGTAGTGAAACAGATGCAGGATAAGGAAATAAAGACAATTTTATACTGAAGTGAATAAGACTCACCTTCAAATGTTATGATCTACTTTAAGTGGGAAAGAATTACTGCACCATACCCATTTAATTTATCAGTGGGAGCAATGCGCCAATACACACAAAATCCTCAAACCATAGGGGAGCCAACAACTGACAAAATTGCCATTCCGTCCAATAAAATGCTGAACGGCTCATCACAGGAAAGGATGAATATATGAAAACACTTCTAGGTCTGCTTCTGCTGAACAAAATCAGCAAAATCAACTTAGAAAAATTCTACAGTCATGTTTCAGTTTTGCAGCTGTGACTGGGGATCAGACTAACATCAGCAATATCTTATAAATTGAAACCTTCTGAGCAGTCTCTCAGTAACTGCTTGCTGCTTTTCCGGTTTTTTGTTGGTTTTTTTGTTTTTTTGTTTGTTTGATTGTTTGTTTGTTTTTTATKAGGTGGGCACATGTAGGATATCAGAATGGTGCAGCCATCCCAAATGCTTCCGCCCCTGCTTACATGAACTGAGAGTGACTTCAACAATCCCCTACTATTAAAGATCATCTTAAAAGAAATTCTCAGGATTTTGCCTGCCTAGTCTGTAGTCTATTCCACATTAAAACTTTTATATCTAACACAATAAGAATAAAAGAAATACATTGGTCTGTTCAAGCCCAAACATATGCTCAGACAAAATTGATGATAGCATCAATACATTCTTGGAATGTGATAAATATGCATTTTCCTGACTAAAGTATAGGAGGTTGATTTATCTGCAAAACTGATGCACCAGGAAATGCCAATTAAAACCCAAGAAATAAAACAATCATTCACCTGATCTAGACGTTTTTAAAACATGGGATTGTGAAACATTTTCCTCCCAGGGAGAAACTTGATTAGATTGACACACAATATTAATGAGCAAGGCCAGATATAGGCTGAGCCTCCCTCTTCTTCCCCTGCTTAAACTCAAATTTTCTATATTTCAGCATTCATCAGTAATGAACACTGTCACATAAACTCTTCATACCGCAAAAATGAACTGACAGGACGAGCACTATCTACTGATGCACTTCCACTTTGTGTAGCATTTGACATGGCTTTCCCAGTCCCTTCCTGTTCCGAGAGGGATGAGAGGGGCTTAAGGGAATTTTTTTAAAATCACATCATAAATAGAGATGGAGAAGAAAGATTGAAGTAGCTTTTGGATCAGAAGAGTACTACTCAAATTCCCCATCTTAAATGAAGCAGTTCCCAAACTCACATTTACTTCTTAACACAGAAGAAATATCAAACATAATTATATAGAAATTATTAACTCTATGCAAGAAGAAATAATTGTTTTCATGCTATTTCCAGAAAAATACAGAATACAAAAGAAAAACCATGCAAATTAAGCAAGTTAATTTCAAATAAAGAGTTTAAACCTTCTTAAACTAATCTCAAATGAAGAGTAGATTCCTAATGAGAGTTCTTAAATGGAGCACTGAAGAACTGAAGGACATACTCTCTTCCCAATTCCCAACTTACATCTTATTTCCCAACTGCCATGAACAGGGGATAAATGTTACAACAGATCTACTGGAAATAAATCAACTTGGAGAATAAAAAAGAGTTATTCAAAGCTCTCATCCCAACATGTAGTCATTCACTCACTGGAAAAGATGAGAAAGAGGGGTAACAGCTGAGACTCAGAAGCATTTAAAGCTGAGTTAGCTCATCCAGAAAAAATTAACTGACAAGTATAATTTAGAATTATATGAAGACGGCATAAGGTAAGTTTAATTTCTATGAAAAAAGCAAATTAAAACACACCCCAAAACAACATACTTTTAATAACTAGGAAAATGTCTTAAGTGTGTCCCATTATTTAGTAAAACTCTACTGTATACACAAATGTTCAGGCTTATTTATCATTGCTTTACAAAATCCTGTTTTATACTATAAACAGTATATCCTTCTAATATATGGTACAAAACTATTCAAATAGGGAGAAGGAGAAAAAAAGCAGAGGAAGTCCTATCTGATAAGATTATGGATCTAGTGAGCATTAATGGGATAAGAGGGATCAATACAGCTTCCATTTCTTAATTAAACACACTCCTTGAAGAATAAGATATAGATCAGGAATTTTTGCACATCTGTAGTTTGTGATTATGGAAGGGGACAGCTATTTCTTTTAAAATCCACATTGGAAGCATCAAAATCAGCACAAGCCAGTGGATCAGAACATATTGCTCTCATACATATATGATAATCCCTCACATCCCATTTAGAAGGCAGAACATGGATCAAACTGAATTCCTGCCTGTGAGCCAGGAAGCATACAGGTGACTTGGACATCCACTTCTGAATTTGTCAGTGCAATTTACCGTCAGGAAGGGGTAAGGGGAGAGGAATGCAAAGCCAGCATATGACATAGCTGCATTAATTACTTGATCTGCAGTGCAGATTGCACTGTTTTTATCTTACAGGAGCCAGGACGCTTCACTGCTCAGTCTGCAGTCTTAAGACTTAAAGGATCCACACGTTAGTTCAGAGTTAGTGTGACTAGACTGGAATGGGTCAGAGCTTCTCTCAACAGCATTAGAAACAGGGACTAAGGGACTTAGCTTCTCACAGTCCAAATCTGTTACTAATTCACCAGGAGAGAAGTATAATAATGAAGCATGAAAGAGTTTTTGATTAAATGAAATTGAATCTGAACAGTGAAGAGTGGGAAACATTGTACTAGATTGCCTTTTTTGATGACCCCCAGGACCTCCCACCCCAGTAAGACTGAATTTCTAATGTTTGTCTGGTTCTCTTAGCACCGTACTAATACTGTTTCTATGGTTAAAACATGTTGTCTTCTTTTAGATCGAAGAGATACACTCACAATAATTTATCCTTATTATTTGTTTGGTAGCTCTGATCTAATTAAATATACATCATAGTTCYTGGTTGTAGTTAATTTTGTTTTGACTTCCACAGGCATGAGCTTCTCTACTAAGTCACCAAATTGGGCATGGTTGGCATGTAAATACCAGGGCAGGGAGATGGGATATGTATGGAATACCATGGCAGTTACAAGCTGTATCCCTTCTACAGGAACTTGTAAGTAAAATAACAGGTATCCTTAGTCTCTGAGGCCTTCGTGATCTGCTTTTCTGCATGCCTATGTATATCACTCTCTAAAATTTTTGCACAAAAAAATCAGATTTCCAGGGTCATTGCACCTTCAAGATAAAAACTGTTAGTGATAAGAAGAAATGCTAAACAGAGCAACAACACGAATGATAATGTGTGAATGCATTAAAGAACGTGATAGGAAGTGAGGAAATTCATGCACCTGTCARAAACTGCTCAGCACTGAGTACCATGAACTTGCATATTGAAGAGTATCTCCTGCATGGTAGCTTTTTGCTTCCAGCCAGCATAGCATAACTTGAATATGATTAAATATTTAGTATTTTTGCTATATAGGACTTTATAATCTATGCAAATATTATGTCAAAATATATTAATTTCAGAAGGTAATAGAAGAACCATGTTGTAATTTGTGTCTTTTCAGTGTTGCAAGGAAGCTGGAATTCTTCTCTTGTGTAAAAACCCCAGTTGCTTTAGCAAACAAAACTGAACTTCTGTATAATCTGTTCAGGCAAGTTCTGGCGATGATAATTTGTGTGTCACTGTCGACAGATAGACTCACTGCTTCTAAAATACAGTGAAAACCAAGCTATATTTAAATGTGCAGGAAGAAGGGAAATAGAGCACTCTATATTTCATGCCAAATAGAATGATAATCAGAACCATTTCAGTGTTAGACAAATGAAATTAAGCTGCATTCCAGTATCTAAACATTTTTCAAAACTAGCATGCCCTGGGGAATCAAAACTATCTTAACACTGCCACTCACTCTATCTTTAATAAGATAAACTGGTGGGACTGCACCTCGAATCCTGTGTCCAGTTCTGGGCCACTCACTACGAAAGAGACATTGAGGTGCTGGAGAGTGTCCAGAGAAGGGCAATGGAGCTGGTGAGGGGTCTGGAGCACAAATACTATGAGGAGTGACTGAGGGAGCTGGGGATGTTCAGCCTGAAGAAAAGGAGGCTCAGGGGAGATCTTATGACTCTCTGTAAGTGCCTGAAAGGAGGCTGTGGCCAGGTGGGGTCAGCCTCTTCTCCCAAGTAACCATTGATAGAACAAAAGGAAGTGGCCTCAAGTGATGCTAGGGGAGGTTTAGGTTGGATATTAAAAAAAAAAAAAATACATTGACCAAAAGAGTTGTCAAGCACTGGAAAAGGCTGACCAGGAAAGTGGTCAGTCACCATCCCCGGAGATATTTAAAAGACACGTAGATGTGGCACTTAAGGAAATGGTTTAGTGGCGGACTTGGTAGTGGTAGGTTAGGAGTTGGACTCGACGACCTAAACAGTCTTTTCCAACATACATGATTCTGTAAATTTGTAATTCAATATTCTATCTTTATCCAGACAGTTTGGTAATTTAAAATACTTTTTTTTAGTTGATGAGAATGCATTATCGATTTCTGATAATAAAATTTTTTAGGGCTTTTTAAGTTCAGATGAAAATTATCAGACTAACAATGACTAATCTGATTTGTATTTATTAAACTGAGGTTTTGATTTAATGTTGACAGCCATGGCATACACAGCACAGTCTGCTGACCATTTTTCTTCTCTGCAACCAAAGATTCTCTTATGGAAATAAGTCTGTTGTGCTAGTAGGAATGAGAAGATGACTAAAATACTACTATATTTGAGGAAGAACACAGTGTACATTTCCTAATCCAAGTAAAATAGACAGACAAAACCAGACTGTAATTAAATATATTCGTAGCTAAACAGCTGTGACCACAATAATTCTGATCAGAGAATTAATTTAAGATACTGCTGTGGATACAGGTAACATATATAAATATACAAGGTCCTTGGAAAAAACTCCCATAGTTAAAGAACAAACAACAGAAAACAGTAGAACTCCAAACTAATAAAGACCCTTGGGTAAAATGTTACTTGTCTTCATTTCGAATACTATTGAGTGTTCTCTGATCAATGATATATAAAAAACTTTCTATGTTAGAAAAGCTGTGTTGCAGGATCTGAGGAACAAATCACCATACCTTCAAGTCCAATGTGTTTGTTTTGTTGTTTTTTTTTTTTTTTGCTATTTCCTCTTATCTTGTAAAGTAAGAAAGGCAGACATTTAGAGACAAAAAAGCACACTTTGCTCCTGTTCGAAATTTTGTGGATAGTACCTCACTAAAACAAGAATAGTTTAGATGAATTAGACAAGTCATTGCTTTAATGTAATACACAACAGGGAACAAATGAAGGAGTTTGTCCCTGAAATAGACAATTTGCATTCCCCTGATCATAGAGATCTGACACTTTCTACACTTGTCCAAATGCACCTAATCTGTGCATTAAAACAGAGGGGAAAATTAAAATTCATTTATCCACCTAAAACATGCTAAACTCCTGTTTTTTTCTCACTGTCCCATACTCCATGGGGCAAATTTCCTGAAGATGGTCCTCCTCAGCAAACAGCTATCTCCTTTAATAAAAACTGAACATCTTTTATCACTGCAACCAGCAGGATACTATTTGAATCTTTAAATTGTAATGTATTAATGTAGGTTTGGAGGTAAAAGCATAGGCTGATTAAATAAAAAAAAAAATAAAAAACCAAAACAACTGAGATTTCTAAGTGTAAGACAGAACCAAAGGGAAATAAAAATTCTTTTCAGGATTTCCTCATGCACCAAAAGGAAGCTAAACAAAAAAKCAAAACCAAAACCATGTAGGCATGTACTCACAAAGGCATCTGACCTCCTGATAACACACCTAGCACACTGCCTACTAAGAATCTTTGAAGCACTAGATTGCAGGATAACAAACATGTGACTTTCAGAGAGAAAGCTTCATCATCAGTCATCAGAACTGAAGACTCTAACACAAGTCAACAGAAACATTTTCAACTGCCTAGTTTTACATGGCTAAAACAAAAATAAAGCATCTCAGTGCTCCAGATGGGGAATTTGGGATTATTAGCCCTTTACTTAGCACAACAAGGAAGCACAAGAAAAAGGCCACCAAAACCAAGAGCTCTCTTCAACATTTCTATAGGTTATTTTCCCTGGACTCTTGCATACTATGTAGCACTGTTACAAACCTGTAATTCAATTTTAGTTTTTTATTTTTGAAGTTCAACTCCTGTAACAATGTACTGGAGGTGAATCAACCTACTGCTCTCAGTGGTAGCATGCAGAGATTTGTCAAAATACAAATCACAGAATAACTTCAATATTAAAATCACAATTTGCATCTTTTACAACCTGCCCCTCAAGCTGAGGGTAACTGAGGTTTTTGTTAACAGATCCCTTGGGGTGGATTAGAGCAAACAACACTGAATGACCAGTGTTTATGTTTATATATAAATATGTATATATTTATATATAAATATATATAAATATGTATATATAGGTTTATTTTAGGGTTTGTTTTAGAACAGTTTGGTTGCAATGGAGAGGATCTATGTAGACATTTTGGTCATTATTATCTACAGTAATATAACAATATAAAAGTATAAAGATATCACTCAAGAAAATATGTGAAAGAATGAGCGAAAGTACAAAAGAAACAATGAAAGAACAAAAGATAGAATGAAAGAATGAAAGATGAAGAAAGAAAAGGGAGAAAGAAAGAAGGAAAACAGTAGCTGGCAAAGAGGAAAGATAATGCCACCTGTGGACCCAGGGATGACACTTGATTGTTGCACATAAAATGTCTATTGGTCAAAGTGATGGTCACCGTCTTTATGGTCACAGTCAAGGGTAGAGGAGACCCACAAAACAAAGACTTCAATGTACATTCAGGTTCAGGTAGAAATGCCCAGGCACCTCCCCTGGGGGGGAATTTAACACAGTGTGTTGTTGCAACACTGTGGATCATGCACAGGCCTCTGGTGGAGGGCCTCAGAAATGAGAAGTGCCAGGGCACTTCGTGAGGATTGAATGGTTTATGATCCTTTCTGAGACATGGTTGTTTCTCATGCCAACATAGTTGAGCCAATTATGCCATGGGATGAAAAACTTCAAGCTCACATGTGAATAAATGTCCTGGTACCTTCCCCAGAGGAGAGTTTACAGCTGAGCCAGCAGTGTAAGGGAGGACATTAAGAAAGCATTATCTCTCCTCACAGGATCTGTTTCTTTTATGCCTCTTCCTTTATCTGTCTCAAAACCCAGTTAAACAAAAAGGTTTTTCACCCAGAGGGTGGTTGGGCACTGGAACAGGCTCCCCAGGGAAGTAGTCCCAGCACCAAGCCTGACAGTAAAAGAGGCTTTTGGACAATGCTCTCAGACACATGGCGTGACTCTTGGGGATGGTGCTGGAGGCCAGGAGTTGGACTTGATGATCCTTGGGGGTCCCTTCCAACTCAGCCTCTATGACTCAGTGATTCTGAGAATGACCACAACAAACCAGCCTTTCTCTAGTGGTGGATGCACACTTCCTGTGTCTTACAGTTTCATCACCACACACAAAGAACTCTCCTCTCCTTCCCTTCAGCTGGGGGTAGGAACCTGGCCTCAGCAAAGCATCTGCTGCTTTTGTAGATGGACGATTGCTTGAATCATTAACCATTAACATTTCAGTCTCTCACAGCATCCCACAACATGTCCATTTAGAACTAAAGGAAAACTAACTGAGGTTTACTTTTTTAGTAGAAAAATCATCCTAGCTTCACTATTCAAAGTTTTTTATAGCTATAGCCTTATCAGTAAGAAAAACACTTTTTACAAAACAACTAAAAAGGTTGTTCTGGTGGTACATTCAACTGAGGACAAATTCCTACAACAAACAGATAAAATATAACAAAATGACCCAAATTAAAAGTTTGGAGTTCTTGGTCTGCATATCAGATAAATCATGGTTTTTTACATTATTCAATTTATTAATATTCAATTATTTTAAGAGTAAGTTCAAACAATAATCTATAGTGATCTCAAACATAAATAGCAGCTTAAAGTGTAAAATTTCTCTGCCTTCCATTTGTATGCTGCATTTACTAAATCATCATTCAAAGCTTAAATTGCTTAAAGATCTTACCAAAACAAAATTATTTAATGAGATTGTATAACTTAATGATGACACACACTACAATAAACAACTTCAGAAGGCATGGCATATATCTAAAGAGAATACCGCACAAAACCACAGAACCTGCATCAGCTCCACAAGGACATTTGAGTGCTCACTGAATTATTTCCAGATAATCCAGATATTAGATACTGAGTATAGAGCAAAGGGTTTTTTTCTGAAAAAGCACTTGAAACGATGCATCACTATGCAAAACCCCCAGTACTTCATTCTTTTCAGAAATTTAATGCTACTATAAACATGTAACTGAAGGGCTTTAACTTCTTCATTTGATATTAAACATTCCTTTGAAAGAATAGGTTATATTAGAAAAAAATTCATGTACTTCTACAGTTTTTTGGTAGCAGATAGCTGTCAATGCTTGACTAAACAAAGCACAACCCAAATATATTATGTCCAAACTTACAAGAATTAAAGAAATTAATATGTCCTTTTTGAAGAAACTAAAAATTAAAAGAGAGGCTAATAGGTTTTGAAAGTAATAAAAATTCARGAGAATACAAGTATCTAGAGTGTCATTATTAGAGGCAAGGCTAACGTAAGTTCTACAACAGAACAGGAAAAGAAACAGATAGGCCCATCCTGATACCACTGTTCTTTTCCTAATGAAATTCTTTGCATGCATAGAATAAAGTAATACACTTCTGAATTTACTGCCACCAGTAGATAACACGGTGTCAGAATTAGACACATTTTAGATCAACACAATGGAGTGAGATAGCGTTACAGAAACTACTCTGACTAGTGATTCTGAACAGAAACAACACTTCATCAATGTTTTGAATCACAAGCTTAAYATAAACAACAGGAAGACATTGGTATGATCAATAAATCATGTAAGAAGAGAGTTGAAATTTAATTATAGGTAATTTGCCTTCCCTGAGGAAGGAGATTAAGAAGTTCTTTCTGTAAGTTAGAAGTTCACTTATAAAAGCTTGACAGAATACAGATAAAAATTCCTCTTGGCTTTACAGTTGGTAAGATCAGAATAAAAATATTCACTCTTAAAACACAGTGCTGTGAATTTATACCTGAAAATGATCCCTAAGAACTTTTATTAAAAAATTAGAGTAACTATAGTTAGATCAGCATGGAGCACTGTTAGATTAATCTCAGCTAATGAAAACATCAGCACTGCCACAAGAAAAAATGAGAGATGAAGCAGAGAGCATTAATGCAGGGAATTACTGAGGAAAAATCTGCGGTGTTCACTGTTGAGGCAAAAGTGTGACATTGCTGCAACAGGACACCATCTCACCCCTTCATCATCCAGCAGATCACAACAAACTCACAGCAACACCACTCCTGATATACAATGCAGACTTTCAGTAGCCAGTGCCATGGAATTCAGCAGGGAATTTTACTCTACTACCAAGATGAAAGCAGCTATAATCATTTTTTAATCACTCCATTTTATTCTGCTACAACTTTCATGCAACTTCGTCAAGGAAAATCAGCTTCAGGTCCTGCAGAATCCCACTTTGAATCTCCTTTACCTGCAAGTAAACTGAGGGCAAAAACATGCTGTTGACATTGAAAACTATCTGGTAACAGGCTCTATCCGAAGCAGTACCTCGGCAGGGCCAACTTCCTCCTTGACACAGGGTCTGTAAGAGCCAGCCCACACAGCCTCTGCCAGCAACCACTTGGCCACTGTCATCTGTCTGACATCAAACTCACTCAGGTGTAGCTAGCCAGCTCTACACTTCTTCACCTTTCCTGAATATGCAAAACAATTGTTCATCAGATGCCAAGAGGTCTGTTTTCTAGAAGTTAAAAAAAATTAGAAAAGCATGTGTGATTTTATTCCAACTCAGTTCTAGAGCTGGTTCTTTACTCCATCACCAGGCATGTTTTAATTTACACTAGTTAATTAGTCCTTCATGACATTTTCAGATACTGCCTTTCTTACGCAACAGAACTTTCAAAGCGAAACAAGTCACAATTTTCATCTACACGGGAGCATATCTTTTGTGCCACAAGCAGCTTTATTAAGAAATAAAGAACATTAACAAATGTATAATTTAAAGGAACCTGGAGATAACTGTCACAGCTGTTGATATGGGCTTAAACACTAAATCAATGATCTGAGGAAGAAAAGTGCCCAATGAGGTTGAGGTACAAACCAGTAATGTCAAAGATACTTCTTCATTGTCAGCTACTGAATGTACTCAGTTTTAAAATTAGTAAAATGTATCAAATCAGAAACATTTCTACTTCTCAAAAGATCCAAGATAATAATATAAAAATAATAACATAACCAAACTATCAAAAATTACTTAATTGCCACAATCCTTCCTTATAAACTAGGCAATTTTTTGTCCCGTGAATAGGTCACGTTCTCATTCCACAAACAAACAACACGAGGCTGAACACTTTGTGAAGCTGCTGTTTCTATTTATACACTGGCCCACGGGATTTGCTTTAAGCATACATGAACTACAATAGCATGGCAGGAGCAGGGCTTGTGTGTGAGGCACCACTGCTTCCCCATCCCCACACCATGTTAAAGACGTACTCTTGAGAGAAAAGCTTTATTTTATTAATACTGATACATAATTTATAGTAGAGAAACAAAAGGAATAGAATTGGGAAACTGGCATGCAGATTACTGTGATAACACATTAATAAATTCAGGGCCCTGAAACCAAACTGGTTACAAAGCAACAGCAGAAAGAACCACGGATCCACAAAGGAACCATTTTGCTCATCAGGGTTATTTACTGTTTTTGTTGTGTAATGCTATCACTTGTGCCTTTAAGGATCAGTGTGACTTCCTTTCAGTTTGCTTGATACTTCTACTGTCCTTGCCCTGTGGGCCTTTGTCACAGCTCTTCCGCTTCACAGCGTGCCAACCGAATCCTTGATTTTGTGCCAGGGATTATTACTGATGGACCATACTTCTGTAAAATCTCTCCTTTCACAGAAGCCTTGCCAAGCCCTTTAGAACAACCCACACCATTTTTGCTCAGAACTTTACAGTGTGCATTTTTATGTTTTTAAGCAGATGAAGAAATGTCACACAACCTTTTGGAAAGAAGTTCAGATTTATTTTCCGACCCACAATGTATCATCATAAACAAAGAAACAGTTGCACATCTATCCTGATTTTCACTCACATGGTTGCTAAGATACTAACTGCACTTTATTATTACACATGATTTTCTATGAAATTCTTTTCAACAGAATATTGGTATTATAGCAGTTTTTTTCCATTACTTTCAAGACTGAATAAATTGCTTTTATTCACATGCAGACTAATTACACACAAAAAATAGTTTTTTTCATGTCCACACAGTGTTCATGGGCATTTCAAATTTTATGTTTAACACATTTCTTTTCTTGTTTACTTTTCCAGTGTTATCAGCACTGCCACACCACAGGATCCCTCCTAGATTTAACGTTTCTCAAGGAAAAAATAATTTTTAATACTATATCACCTATTTCACCAAATGCTGCAAACTTCATTTGTTACTTCAAACACCCCCTTTGCAGTTGCAGTCTTTAACATTTCTATTTTCAGTACCTAAAAATGCATATTCTTTTCCATCCCTTCATTGTTAAGTAACCTGTCTTCATTAAGGATTTCTTACCTATATGTCCAGTTTACAACTTTATTTAACGTAACTTTGAATTACTGCATCTTCCTTCTACCTTCTCAATATTTTGAAGAAATATGCTTTTAGCTGCAATGCAAGCTTTTACTGAAAAACAACTGAAAAAGGCTGATGTCTTCATTTTTAACAAAGAGCAACTTAATTTTTAAAAAAACTAAAAATAACATAGGAATCTACCAAATTCCTTAACAACTTTTCTTATATCTTACTAGCGAATATAATTAATAAATCTTCCCTCGTGTCTAAATTTGTCTTATGCCAACTTACAGGTCTTGTTGGGAAACTAATAGGTCCATTAGACAGTAAAAATATTATCCCTGCATCTATTTTTTTCCAATCTCCTGTTAATCTCAACTTATAAAAAACCTTTTTTTTTTACTTGTTAAATACCCCTTTAGAATCTAAAATACAAATAATTTCAATAGGTTTGAAACTGAGAACTTATTAGCAGATTAGCAATCTTGGAATAAACACATTCAAAAAAAATCTCACAATACTTTTTGACACATTTTGCGTCAGTATGCTACTTCATCTGACTTAATGACTTCAGTACCTCATCCTAGAAAAAAGATTTACTGGAGACGACATTTGAAGATTTTGTTGCCATATTTTCTGATTGACTCTGGTCACCATACCTGGCCTTTAAGAAACTGGTCATGCATTTCACTTCTACTACAACACTCAGCTCACAGTTACTGTAAGCCTAAGTCTATACTTCAGAAGCTTTTTAGAAAAATATATAATGGTAACACTGCACTTAAAGTGTTTCTGTGACAACTATGCACATACATAGCATGAGATGTACTTAGATCTTCCTGATACACACTTCTCCCTCTATGAAGAATGGAGACCTTCTAAAGACTTTTTCATTAATGATGAGGTAAATGAAGTTTATTGGTTGCTTTATTTTTAAATTTACTCAGTACTGTATCATGTGAATATTATTACAAGCCAAAAATTCAGGAAAACAACTTCAGATGTAACCACTCCCCATAATTAGATTTACTTTACAGGGAACTGCACTCCTTTAGTAAGAGCACTCACAGGATATGTGACCTAAACGACAAGCAATTATTATAGAACAGAAAAGACCAACTTTCTTCTGAAATAAATCCACTCAAAAGAAAGATGACAGATTGTAAAGTTATGTATATTTGCATAGCTCTGCCTAGAGGAGATGAACAGCATAATGTACTGTGCTCTTTCTGTGACCTCTCATACACAATTCAGCATCAGTTTTGAGCAGCCTAAAAGCCAAAAAATAAATACATTCTCAGCCAATTATACCCCGTTGGCCAGCCTGTAGGCAATAAAAAATCACATCTGGTACTCTAGAATACTMCATTTTATACCAGGTCTGTATTTTTTAGCATTAAAGCAATGAAGCAAAATTATAGGTTTTTAATTTCTCACAAAATAGATTAAAATCAAGGCTCCTTTACCAACAACTTGCAGCAGTGTAGGCTGCTGGCTGCAGAGACTGCAGCTGCTGGACATTTTGAACTAATTACTGGCACAGTGAGGAGTATTCACCTAAAGCCAATGAAGGGAAATTTGAGGCACAGGGCTCACAGAGGAAGACTGGAGATCTGGATAACAACTCTGGTTACACTAAACAGTAAGTACAAAGCTTAATGTCTTTGAGGAATCAAAGGCAGTGAGTAAAAGATTGTTGTACAATCTCAATGACAATTGTCATCCCTAACAAACCTCAGCTGTAACCTAGTTGGGTATTGATAACAAAACACACTAATTTATATTGTTTTATCATTCTGACATGTAGAATTATGCTCATCACATTCCTGCTAGCCGAGTTTAAAAAGGCAGCCAAACAACTGTTAAATCTCTGGGTGGCAGAATTCAAGTTTTCATAAACTTCAATGGATGTTACTTGTTTGAGATCTCCAAGGCCCCCTGCTTCTTCAAAAGAACTCTGCCCTAGCAGGTATCTGAATCCTGATGGAGTGGGCTGAGCAGAAGACCTTAGCACTTGCTACAGCCTCCAAAATCACAGTTTTTGAATGTAACTTTCAGTGTGAAGCAGGATTGGGAAATTCCTTCCAAATTACACATTTCAAATAATAAATGCACCAAAAAAATCACAGATCATGAACAATAATTACATGCAAAAAAAAAAACAAAAAACTTTTCACAGTTCACAGTACATGTGTAATCTTTCATAGCTCCATGCAAGCAGTGGAATCCTATTCCATAAACTCACCAGATCATAGTAGTATGTAACTCCACCCTGGAAAAATGCAATTAAGTTTTACTTCTGTGAATGAGAGCATCTGTTAAACAAAACCTTTGTTACAGGTTAGAATGGCAGCATACGTAGAGTTTTCTCTTTCCCGTGTCAGGGAACTYAGTAAATCAGGGCTCCTGGGTCACCCCCAGCCCTCACTGTCCCTGACCCTTCCTGGGGCTCCCCACTCCCACCCGCAGCCCAGGGCCTCACCCCAGTGGTCCCCAGGTGGTCCCCAGATCTCCAGCCCTGACCTGCCCTGGACCCCACCTGTGGGCTCGTGTCCCACCGGGGCTGGGGCTGCCCTTCTGCCTCTCCCCTGTCCCACTGCTGCTGGGGGTGGGATGGACTCTGGTGCCAGACCCTGCCTCAACAGACCCCAAATCCCCAGGAGCCCCAGATCTTGTTGCCCCTTGACACTATACGCCCACATGATAAAAAACATCTACTGCAATTTTATTTACAATTTAAAAAAAAATCATTAAGTAGTAAATATCTATAGTACACATGCTACACAGACATATTAAATATTGACTGCTAATATTTAAAATACAAAATATGCTGTATAAATGCCGCAAGTATATAACTCAAAGCTCAATTTATTTTTTTTTATGTTGCTCTTGCATACTAAGTGAAAGACCACAAAAATCTGGCAAGATTGTACATCAGTGAAATTAATTTCTATATTAAATATATCCATTTAATAGCAATGAAAATCACTTTCCATACAGATTTGTATTAACTAAAGCTGCTAAAGCATCAGTTATTCAACTATTTCAGTATACCATATATGTGGCTCTTTTTTATTGCTTTAAACTAAAAATTTTACACACTAAACCTGAAAGTAAATGATGTTCAGAAAAGACAGCAACCAGCTCACTTTTTTTAAGACTATGGTCCAATATTAAGCAAAAAATTTAAAAACACCTAAATGGAAGAGATACGAGATGCAAAAAGTAAATACTTTTGAAAAAAAAAGACCACAATACAAACTTTTTTCTGACAAAGCTTGGGGAAAGGAGGAAAACTTGAAAAGTATCTTGCTTCCTTAGCCATCTCACGAATAGTTTCCACACCATAAAACCTACAGTGTTTATTTGCCTGTAGCATAAATCAGAAGTTTCAGCTTCACTGAATGTCACACAGGCTAGGCATTAAACCTCCCTGGCTGATGTACAGGTTATCCTTCTCTGTTTGTTAACACTAAATTGCTCCCCATCTCCTCTTTTCAAAATCACTTAAAAGCTTTATTAAAACAGGGTTCTTGATGAATTTGTGTTCCTATGTTTGAACAACAAAAGTTATTTAAATATCATCTGACAATGTCCACGTAATCTACTCCAAAAGCCATCCCAACTTTTTCAGCCTAGTTTCAAACAAAGACTAATATATACCTTAACAGAGTTCAATGTCAGTAAATTAGAATAATGTGCAGCATGGTGTATGGAGAGCTTGTGTTTTCCTTGGTTTTCTTTAGAGGAAATGATTCACCAGTTAAATTAAAGCATAGTCTACATCTGAGAAACATTAAAAAGTAAAGAAGCAGAAAAGAAATCATTTCAGAGATTTGACAATCAGCAAATTTAAGTGACTGACCTAGAGGTTCAGGGCATCAGAGGCAGGCCTAAGTACTCCTGAGCTTTTCTAAATCACAGACCAGTGAGAGTATTTTTTTACAAGATTCATTTTCTTACTGTGCACTCGCATCCCATTGACAGATTCCCAAGCATACAGTCCCATTTTTTTCATTTAGTGTTCAAACTATTTCTGCAGACTGAATAAATAGAAACGAATGTGAATATTATTCCTCACTGCTCTATTTACTTTCCTAAGTAGGCAGTTTGAAGTACAAAATTCCACTGTCTGTAACTTACTAAAATTATTGATGCACCTGTATCCTGTAAGCACAAGTTATACCTTGAAAGAAGGCTGTTCTTTCAAAATAAGGCCACTCTTACTTCTAACTAAAAAAAGTAAATTTTTTAATTAGGTTCCTGTCTTGTTACAATCACTTTCAAAACTAGTATAATTTAAAGACTAAGTAAAAATGATGCAACAATGGTTGCTGTTAAGTGGGGTTTTTTTATGCACATAATACATGAAAGATATAGGCTTTAGGCTATTTAAAACCTTTCTCCTTTGGTAAAAAAAATTAACTGCCTCACTGTCTTCACTTCACTTTGCAAGAGACAGGGGACAACTTAGTACAAGAAAAACATATGTGTAATCTACAAAGGCAATTTGTTCATTGACTGAATGCAGTTGTAAGATGACTCTCAATTTTCCTGCAATGTTTCTACCAGCTGAGTGACCCTGAACAAAGAAAGCAAGAAATTATCTACAGCACATTGTGTCCTCACTCCTTGATGCACTTGCTCCTCAGTGCTAGGAATGAAGATTACCTTTTGCAAAATGTTTTTAAAATTTTTATTGAAAGTAAGCATGGAAGCAACATCTATCTGTTCCTGAAAAGAAAAAAATACGTTGCTCAGTTTTTCAGAGGAGACAGTAAATCATGAAGGAAAAGAGCCATCTTCTATAGGAGACAGATAGACAAATGAAGAATTTCATCATTTCAGGAGCTTTTCTACCAACAAATAGGCTGTATTAAAAAGAAGAAAAAAAAATCTGCTCTGTAGGAATATTGTATTAATTTCTATTACTTTTTACCCTGGTACAGAACACTGCAGAAGTATGAAGCATTGTTAAATTAAACTTCTTCTTATATTTTGAGATGTAAATTGACTTGCTTTGATTTGAGGTGCAAATTGAGCTTGCTTCAATTAGTTGAAACAAAACTCTACCAAAATGCCATAAGGCAAGCATTTAGAGACTATCCTTTGYGTTACTCTCAACCTACTCCAACCATTTTGCTGAAGTTGCAAACCTTTCCACTACAGTCTGTTCACTTTCTTTTCTGTTCACTTTCTTTTATCGCCATGTGCTCAGTAATATTGAATACCTCACAGCTACTCAATTACAAATAAGGTTGGCAGTTCCTACTATGCCCAAAATGTGGAAGGAACTATAATTGCTCATTTCACTGAACTCCATATTAAAAGAATGTGATAGAATAAGGTTCAAAAGATCCCCATACAAAGCTTAGTAAGAAGTGGCCTTAYACAACTCCAAAAGGTCCTAAAGGCCAATAATATCTGAAATCCCAAACAGAATATTAATTAGATTTCCAAGCCAAAAGGTTAGTTTATGTCATGGTAGTTGCAGAAAAGACATTAGAATTTGACTCTAAAATAGAGCTGCTACTGTCAAATGCAGTGTATTAATTACTTTTGGAGACAAGGGATTTGGAGTCCAGACTGCTTAGACGAGAGCGAGCAGAGAAAGCTGCTTAAATAATTCACTGAAGGCTTCCTAAATAAATCAGGTGCAAAATACCTAACTATTGGAAATTTATATGGGCATGTAGGCTGAGGTAATTTTTTTTTTAATAGTAAACATTTGATTTTAAATTACCAAACAAGAACTAATTAAAAAGTATGCCCTCATTTTTACTAAATACTTTGCCTTTAAAAAGAGAATTAGCAAGAGCAACCCACACCATAGTATTTCCTCATCTTTTTTTCTCAAAAGCTATGAACAGAAGCAAATAACTTTGCCACTGAATAATGATAAATGAAGTCGGAACTAGAATGTTTGTGGATCATCATGTGTTCTTTTACTAAAACAGAAGAGAAATGGGTAGATAGGAATTTTTACACCTACATGAAATACCGATCTATTTTCTATCTCATTACAAAAAACCCACATATGCAAACATTGTCCTAAAGTAATCATTACCAAAACTGGCATGTGAATGGCTAGCCAGAGTCATAGCTGCTCTTTTTCCTAAATCATCATATTTACATATGGAAGAAGAATTCAGTGAAATAGACAATGGTAAGAAAGACCATATCCATGCTGATTTCACTGTTTTGAGATTAAAGTTTAGCAATTCACTGTTTCTAATAGACTTTTTCCTTTTTACCTTCTACACAATAGAGCAGATTCTTTTCTGATTTCCTTGACAACAGAAACCAGAAAAAAAAAAMCAAAACCTTCTTTTCATTTCAGCTGCAACATTTTATTCTAGCTGAAGGAGATTTTTTTCTTTTTTAAATTGGCAAATTCAAGGCAGAAAACTATTTCTAAATGAAAACTATAAACATTTCATTAACATGATAAAAATGTTTCAATGTCTGTAAAGAAATGTGTTTAACTTTTCTAATGCTATTCTTTTCTTAGCAAAAACAATAACCCAGTCATGACACACTCTAAAAAATAGGTCTAGCTGTCAAAACAGTAATTTTTAGGTAAGAATCTCTTCACAAAATGAAACCTCTGCTGCAAATACTGAACTCTATGCTTTCAAAAAAAATATTTTCAAAAATGAATTTGTATTAAATGCAAAATGTTTCCAAAATATTTTTCTAAAAATGTGGAATTAAAGACTAAAAATATTTTAAACTGTTTGTCTTCCATGGAAAATCCAGTGTATGGGTAAAAAAAATTAATGTTTTAGATAACTAGTAACATTTTACAGTTTGATTATGAAATGACATAATTTTGTATTTTTTAAATAAAAATCAATTGAAATTTTCCTGAAGAAGCACTGGAATTTTAATAGAAATTCTTGGTTATCAGAACATGTATTATTATAAGAACAGCTCCAGCAATGGACTGGCTATGTTTGGCCATCAGTGCTTTATCCATATTCCTTGTAAACCTATTCTTAAGAGTGATCAAAATGGTTCCCAATAAGCATGTATATTATGAGCTGAAAAACTGCTTTCAGAAGCTGCAGAAGTTTTCTTGGGAAAAAGGTCAGATATAGGGGAAAAGAACCTCAAATCTCCAACAGATACATACATGGATTTTACTAACAGAAATTAAAAGAGCCTGAGGGATWCTATGGGTAAAACAACATGCTTGTTTTACTACATTACAAAATTACCACCCTGTCAGAAAAAGAAATCTATTACTTATCTTCAGCATGTAGAGCATCATTCCTTTCAAACCAAAAGATTTCACAAACCATTTAAAATTCTGCTGATCTATAATCTTCCATGTGAATATTCTAATAATACCTACTGTGACTTGGACTTATGTCACAGTTCTTCATACATAGCACACTTTATACTCGCAAAATATCTCAGTTCTGGAGGACGATGTATAGCAATCATGAGTCACAACTGACTCATGGAAAAAGATGAGGTAGGCAGGTTACTTTCTTACTCAAGGATTTGTTCTGCGCAAAAGCGACAACAGAAAAATTTTGCAAGGACAATCTACAATGTGCTCTTACTCCTCTCAGGAGCAGGGCTGTTAAGAAAACCCCAAAAGTATTTTGCATTCAGTAGGATCAATATGTTTTCATTCTTCCTCCTTACTTGAGGAAAACATTTAATGTGAAGAATCACAAGTAAGTTGCTACTGCATGTGCTCACATCTGTTATCAGACTTTTAAGTGCATCTGAATCAGGAGCTTGTAATTAATTAGCATCATGTACGTTTTCCTGTATTTATTTCATTGCTTGCATTCAGACAAGACATTCATGTACCAAGACTGGCATGTTTACAAATATCTACTTTTTTTTGTTGTGGTTATTTCTTGAATTTGAAAATTCAATACAAATCCCCCTCTCCAAAGAAACAAAACAACCCACATAAAAAAAAAAATACTAAACCACAAACCAAAGCCAAAGTAGGTGGAAGTCCATGCTAGCTATGACTTTTTTTTCTTTTATTTTACACATACTCCAAAGTGACTAAATCAGTTTTGGAACACAAACACTTCTCTTTTAGGATTAGCATATAAGATGAAGTTGAAAACCGGCACTCAGCTGCAAACGACAGAAGTCTGAGAAGGAATTCTAGAGATCTCACAGTACAGGGCTTGTCCTTGTCTATCTCCTTTCATTAAGCCTTCGCTTTAATAATTCTTGGTGAGCAGCTGGTATGTGTACACTTTAGAAACAAATTTATGGGGTTATGAACTTGCAAACACTTGCCTTTATGTTATGCCTGAGGTCATTCTCCCATCTCCGAAGAAATCAAATAATTGTAAAGCTGTACAAGTTCTTAATGTATAGGCTTAGAAAATTTCTTCTTTACATTCAGTTCAGTACCATATGAATAGTTTTAGTTTGTTGAAACAACCAGTGAGAAAGAAGAATTTTATTCTCATCTGGATGTCATCTTTAAAACAGATCTAAAAAATCTGTAAGTGTGAAGTTTTTATTTTTAAACTATAAGCTAAAGAAACACTTTTGTGACAACTTTAAAGGTAGTCTTAGCACATCATTAGCACCATGGCAATTAGGTAGCAAAGTTATTTTAAAAACGAAGAGACATCTTGGTGTAGGACTCAAAAATGCAGCCCTGGATTAGAACAAGCAGCATTTCAGATATCTCATATCTATCTGCTACTACTCCTCTAGAAGGTAAGTACTTTCTGGTTTATTCTGTCCAGGGAAAAAGTGATCCTATTTCTATAACATCTGAGAATACAAATAATGATCAGCAATAAAGAATTTCTTTTACTGTTTCTTCAAACATAGATCAGAGCATTGTTTTTTTTTTTTTTTTATTGCCTCAAACTGCTACTGATCTTCTTGTAATTCTTGCTATCGTAGCACTGTAATATGCAAGTAAGAAGCAAAATGATCATGGCTAATATTAAAACAGAAAATAGTTATTAGTGAGTGGTTCAGATTCAAGCATGACTAAATTAAGAAGAATTGAATCCAGCTGAAATAGTGTAATCAGAAATTTTATGAGAAATGTACAAATTTTTGTAAGTCTGATTCAGGTTGAGATCTTGCATAACCATTTGTTTTGAAAGCCCAACTTTTAGACTTAAATGTAGGTTCTCCAGTAATATTCACTGMTACTTGGAAAGCATGAAGTTTCTCTTTGCATGGACATAAAAGTATCTGCCCATTCTGAATACTTAATTTGAGAATTTATAAAGGCACAGACACGTTCAGTGTGTGAAAACCATGATAGTTCTTGAAAGCATTGTTTGAAATTAGTTTTCAGAAAATGATACTGAAGATCTGTCCATGCCTTCCAAATATTGAGCCTCTGTAGGGAATATACACAATATATGTGGCTACTATTAGCTTGTTAACTGTAAGCTGATAACAACATGCCACAGTTGTCACAAAAAGCAGTAGTAGTTCACCCTGAAAATCATTAGGAATATGGCAAAATAAATACAAATTTGTTTCTTAATACAAGAGACTTTTAAATTTGTATTACAGCTAAGACCCCAAGTAGAGTTACATGGAAAGGAAAATGAGCTACTGAAGGTAGCTGAATATTCAAAAAAAAAAAAAAAGGATAAAGAGACAGGGCAAGTCAGTTGATTTACTCTCCTCATATACAGGGTTAGCATTTTAAATGTGTTTTGGCTGACAACGTTATGCTCGTTTATAGCAGACACAAACAGCAAACCAAATTACACCAGAGTATCTGGATCTGAATGAATGTGTATCAATTACTGAACAATAAGAAATCCTCTATCTTAAAATACCTCACTTCTTCTTGGAATATTTCTAATATCAACCTTTTACTGATAATGAAAAATTAATTTACTAGTGTTCACCAATTCAGAAGTATTGTCTTCTGCATATTTTGACTGAAGATATAATCATTATGAGATAGTATTCATTCTTGACCTTTGACAAAAGAAAACATTGCAGAGGTGTTCAGCATATCTTAATGTCTTGGTTATTCATTATTTACAATGTCAACGTGATACTATTCGCCAAAGAAAGTAGAAAAACCRAACTTAGTGTATAATCTTCAAGTTTCATCTCCAAAACACATTTACCCACATGGCACTTGTATTCATAGTACTACAGATAGTGGCTGTGGGCACTTTTTTTCCAGGAGATGAAAAAACTTATATTTTGAATGCAGTACTCTTCTCAGTGTTCAATACCTACAAGGTCTCTGTCATTATAACTGGAAAAACAATAAAAAAAATCAGAAATTTGCACTTCATACTCAGATACTCTCATGAGCCTTATTTTGATTGTGAGAATGTCCAGGAGCACTTTTGATCACAGAATCACAGAATCAATAAGGTTGGAAAAGACCTCTGAGATAATCAAGTCCAGCTTATGACTGAACATCACCTTGTCAACTCCTGAACCTCCCCCAGCTCAGCTTGAGGCCATTTCCTCTTGATCTGTCACTTGTCCCCTGGGAGAAGAGATCAACCCCCACCTGGCTACAACCTCCTTTCAGGCACTTGTAGAGAGTGACAAGGTCTCCCCTGAACCTTCTTTTCTCCAGGCTAAACACCCCCAGCTCCCTCAGCCACTCCCCATCAGAGTCATGCTCCAGACCCTTTGCCAGCATCATTGCCCTTCTCTGGACATGTTCCAGCACTTCAATGTCTTTCTTGTAGTGAGGGACCCCAAACTGGACACAGGATTTGAGGCGTGGCCTCACCAGCACCAAGCACAGGGGAATGATCCCTGCCCTGCTCCTGCTTCCAAACTATTGCTGATACAAACCAGGGTGCCATTGCCCTTCTTGGCCACCTGGGCACAGCTGGCTCATGTTCAGCTGCTGTTGACCAGTATTCCCAGGTCCCTTTCTCCCCTTCTCAACTCACTCCTTAACCAACCACTTGCTCTTTAAGGACTAGTTCTATCATTGACTGAAATAACTGGTAAAACCTCCCTACCGCTTTTCATTAACTCTGGCCTAGGGCTGTATTTCCTGTGCAGATTGACTTTTGCTCTGCCCCTTCCTACAGAATTGTATCTCTTTGATGCAGATGTACGCTTTATCTACTTGTGCATTACCTTTTCCTTATTACTCCTTCTCTTTATTTATCTCTATGTTCCCTTCTGCTTAGAGTCTTATTAAAAAAAAATCCCATATGGGAAAAAAAAATCTGCAATTTTAGTTACTTCATAATTTCAAATAAACTAACGTAGAACAAAGAACAGATGATTGACTGTCACAACAAACTGACTGTCACAGTATAACTGGGATTTTTTTAGAACTCATATACCAACAGTAAAGAAGTTCACCAGTAAAGAAGTTCACCAACAATAATTAAAAGAAAAAAAAGCCTGTAATCTGATACTAAATTGAAAAAAAACTTAAAGGATAACATATACTCAGCAAATGATGACTTGAAACAGATTCTTGAGTAGACTACAGAAATGTTACCTTATACAAAATAAGGTCCCTACTCTACCCCGCCCTTTAACTTCTATAGTAGAAGTTCCGATCCCTGGGGATTTTATGAAAGATACAGATTCATCGATACAAACAAACCTGTTTCTTCAGAGTCAACAGGAAAACTCCACATGCTTCAGTGAGAACAAAATTATCCCTACTTATGAAATAAAAAAAACATGTCCCTAACATAATTGTACAGTTTTGAGCTAATACTCATTAGTATGGGATTATTATTTGTTAAGCTACAAGACACCCTGAATAAGACACTGCTAAAAGCTAATTATTAAATATTCTGCATTTATTTTGATTTTAACAGAGAAYATAAAATAAGGGAATGATTTCAAGATGTTATTAGATGATGTCTCAGCCTCCACCATCCACTTTCAAGGACATGAGCAAAGAGTATATTAACAGTGCTAAGCATTATAAAATTGCATTCTTTTTTCCAGCTTTTCCTCACTGTGTAACAGGATAGATTAGTTCAGTTAGAAGAGACCTACAATAATCATCTAGTCCTACTGCCAGACCACTTCAGGGCTGACCAAGTTAAATAGTACTATTGAAACCATTGTCCAAATGTCTCTTAAACACTGAGATGCATGACTGTAGCTGTTATGAAAATTATGGTGTCTATAATTTTGATGGCAACAACTTCATTTACAGGGACTTGAATAACTGTATGTGCTCTATTCTGTAGAGCAGCACCATTGTATTTTTTTTCTCAGATTCATTCACGTGTCTTTATAAACATTCAGATAATGAGCCATCAATAGTTAATGCAGCAGTTGATGTACCTGGTTCAAGCTCAAATAATTTATATCAATGTTTATGAAGCAGATGCAGAGTGAAATGGGAGTACATAGTCTTGTTGATTGCTTCAGGCATTCACCACATGTTCCTCCTCCTCTAAATATTGATGTTTCTGTCTTTTTTCCCCATATCCCATTTTATTCCTCTGCTGCATTGTCACATCAGTCTTCTTCAGTGATCAAGTATTTATTAAGAAGTCCAATGCTGTGAAGAGAAAATCTTCTGTTTATAAATATTTGCAATATGCTACTGAATACACAGAACTTTGCAACAGCAAGGAAATAAACTCATACTTGAAAATAATTCAAGTTATTACTTGTATGTATAATTATACCTATGACTGTGTTCTGTTGGGAATATGATGGCGATTTAAAAGAAAAAGACAGTCCAGAGAGGACCCAGCTAAAGCACTGTATTACACCACAGATACTGCCAGTCTGTCTTAGATAATATTAGTTAGGAGTCATCCACCACAATAAAGCTGGTATTTCATATTATGCAAACGATTTTCATTCAATTTTTATGTAGAAAAAAGAAACACCATGTGCTGTTATATGTTCTGTTACTGATTAAGGAAAACCTTAAATCTTTCCCAAACATTTCTTAGGTTGGACAGAACTAATACTTCAACACTGTGTTGCACTTAAACCACTGCAACTTTATTATGCCAAGTTTTCCTTGATTTCCAGATGCTCTGTCTCCCCCCCTACACATTCAAATCCTGTAAAAACACGTATTTCCATATTTCCATATTACTCCATTAGAATAGTTATGTTTATGTTTTGTATCTGATCTTTTGCATACATCTCAGTATGCTCCCCTCAATATGAATATCTTGAGAGAAAGAGCTAAGATAATTAGCAAAAAAGCATTATTCCATTTTTTATGAAAATATCTCTGTTATTTAGTAATCTAATCTGATTTTGGCAGTCACAAAGAGTTGCCACTTGCACTGATTTTCATGGGAACTGCATGGATTCAAAATACCTGAAAATTAATGTGTTTTTATTTAGTAGCCTACACAACTATACTGTAAGACACAGGAAATTTAGAGATAGCAATAAACACTGGGTCAAGCTTTAATCATATTAATGCAGACTGTCTCATTGGATTTTTGAGAAAAAGAACTTGGAAATTCCACCTTAGACACATGGGATAGATCTCCATTTCACTGCTTGGAATTTTTTCTGAATTATTCCCTGGAAATGTGAGAAAAATGCATAATCTTGCAAGATGAAAAAAATAGATGGAGAACTTACAGAAGTCCTTCACACAAGAGGATGTTTTTAGAATCTCAGAAAAAGTACTGATTATTCATTCAAACATACAGGATGCCGTTGGCACTCCATGTTCTTCAGCACAGCCAGAAAGAAATAAATTGTGGAAAAAAACATCATTCCCTCTTCATCACAGGAGCAAGAGCTGTTTTGAGAACAATACTGTGGGTCAAGCTATTATTTTCACCCAAACAGCAAATGTCCAATCTTAAATAAACAAAGTCTATTTTAATTAGTGCTATTTAAAAATCTGTGTATTTATTTCTGTCAGGCTATTTTATTTTTGTACCTATACGTGTATCTATATGTCAGCCAGTATTTTGTATCCATGTACTATATGCACACACAACTGAACAGAAAATACAACCTCAGAATAAGGCCCTACTGAGTTACTGTTGTCTCCCTATACCTTTCTTGTCTCTGGTAGTGAAAAAAAATCATTGCTTATTGTATTGGAAGAAACTGCAAGGCTATCAACAAAGTTCTCTAATCACAACCCTATTAAAGATTAATATTGATCAAATTACATAAACTGGTTCAATAAAACAAGGTCATTACATTTCAGTCTTTGGATTTTCCCTTCTATCATGCCTCCAGTAAGCATTTCTAAGTAAGTGGTATCTTATTGGATAAAATAAAACCTTAATGATTACCACTATATTTCTATTACTGATTTTATTACTGAATTATTGTAGCTAACAATTACAATTTAGTTGAAATCTATGGGGTACCAGAGGATATCGAAGGATTCATTTTAGTATTGTAGTTCTGCACTCCAAACAATTCCACTATCTATATCCAGAAGGAACAAGTTTTCAAATAGCACTGCAAATAATATCTATTGGAGAGAAAATTATATTTTTGCAACACCCCAAAGAATTTAAACTTTATTAGAATTATGCATTTAGATTTCCATTGGTGAGATTCACTGGAATCACAACATACTCAAACTTGCTGGAAATAAACAAAATAAGCTTAAAAAAAAMAGAAAATACAGTTCCAATAGTTTCTCTCAGTATAAATTATTCAATGATCTCTACCAAAAACCTATCTAGACTGCTTTAGTTTTCAAATGTCTATTTTAAACACAAGAAGTTTTATTCCCATGCATAGAATAACTCAACTCACGTACATTAAGCTGTTTAGAACCACGCAAACTAGGCATTGTGCTTCAGCCACACTGCCCTGAGTTGCAGAAGGGACTGGGAGAATGCAGAACCACTCACTGAAGAGCAGGTTTGAGATTATCTACATGCAAGGGACCTGAAGGCGCACAAGTCCAAAGGATCTGAGGAGATGGATCCACATCTCCTGAGGGAACTGGCAGGTGAAGTGACTAAGCCATTATCCATCCTACCTGAGAAGTTGTGTCAGCCTTGTGAAGTTCCCACTGACTTGAAAACAGAATCATAAACTGAATTTTTAAGGTAAAAAGGAAGATATAGGGAACTGAAGGTCAGTCAGTTTCACCTCAGTGACCTGAGCAAGCAGATCCTTCTGGAAACCATGCTAAGGCATGGAAAATAATGGTGACTGATGACAGCCAATGGTACTGAAAAAGATGTATCATAGGTGCAGATTTTGATGATCAATACATGAAAATATTTATAGCCATTAAAAAAATCTGCTACCTTAAAGGATAAGTAAAATCAGAAGTCTCTAATAAAGTAATATTCAAGAGAGAATGAACACAAATGGAAACACAGAGGGCTCCTCCTGAACATCAGGAAACACTTTTTTACTTTTTACAGTAGAGGTGACTGAGCACTGGCACAGGTTGCCCAGAGAGGCTGTGGAGTCTTCCCTCAGAGATATTCAAAAGCCATCTGGACACAGTCCTGGGCAGCCTGCTCTCAGTAATCCTGATGCAGCACACAAGCTAGACAAGGTGACCTCCTGAGGCCCCTTCCAACCTCAACTATTCTGTGAATAATAACAAATTCTAAGTAAATTACTGAGCAAGTACATTATTAATAAACAAAATAAACTTGACTAGAGAGTGATAACTTGTTAACATCTTTATATAAATAAATAGTATCTTTCATACCTTGAAACTTATTTTTAAAAGGCCAAAAGAAGCATTAAAACAATCAAAAAACAAGACTAGTTCAGAATTGTTTATCAGACTACATCTATAATTCTTATGATTCTTATGTGTCATTATAACTCTTACAATGACATATGCCGTATTTTTCCAGGTTTTTTTCCAAGGATAAAGGTGATATTTTCTCGACAATTTAACTTAGAGAAGATTATGGTTAAATTTGCTTGAGAAAGTTGAACTGAACATTTTCCTCTTTCTAGCACTCAAAACCACAGTTACAGATCCTAACCTTTTCTTATGCTACAGTAAAAGACCTAACTTTACTCCAACAAAATAAAAACATATTGTTAAGTATTTAGATCTTCCTCATTATTTAGAGCTTCCTCATTACAGTGGAGTTTATTGTATTTACCTTTTTTTTCCTGGACTCAAGAGTCATGACCTAAATACAATAAATTCCTGTTGCTGAGGAATATGCAGGGCAGACCCAAATACCCTTTCCTTAGAGACTTCCGCCGTCAACAGGCAGCTTTGGGAAGAATAAGGACAATTACTTGTGAACTAGATTCTTACTATCTCCACAATAAAGTCTGAAATAAAGAACATGAGGGGGTGTTCTGAGTCATGTTCAGAGGTTAAGCAATGATATTATGACATATAATGTCTTTTATACCAGCTTCATCTTGAAAACAGTTTGGGGTTTTCACCATGTCTTTGTCTAACAAAGATGCCATTGCCTCATAATTCAAGACCTACTTTGGATGAATGATCTATCTTTATTCATGGTACCCTATAATCACTTATTCCTTCATCAACATTATTTTTGGCTTAAAACATTTCTTTCATTTTTACCTGTTCATTCCATCTTCCTGTCTCTCCAAGAAAATTTATGAAATTACTCACAGTCCCTCCCAAGTCAGTTCTCCCCAGAAACAGGAAAACTTCAGTTAGTCTTTTCAGGCAGAAGATGTTTGTGCCTCTTTCCTCTAGCAGTCTTTTTCTGAATCGCTTCCAATTTGAGGTTGATTCTCAGTCACTACTAAGCCAAAACTCAAATAAGGTTCAAACCACCCCTTGGTTTAACTGCATTAATACTTACCTACTTCCAATAGAAATCTCTTACATAACACACTTCCAAATGGTACTTTCCTTTTTTCCTTTCCCACTGGCTGCCTACCACCATTGTAAAACATATTATCCCTCCTTACTACTGCCACCTCAAAGGTCATTACCTGCTAGATATAAGACCCTCACCCTTGTACCATGCACTATCGTCCCACTTCTGTTATTTTTCCTCTTGTGTATTATCATAGTCCCTTAGTCGACTATTCAACTCAATTTGCATTCTCCAAAATTTCCACTRGCATACTTCTCCTTATGCTCAAATTAACAAAATTGACCTCAAACCACATTATTAACTACTGCTACTCTCCTTCTATCCTGTCAGTCTACGGTAAGAGAAAATTTTTCTTCTCTCTCTTTTATAACTTACCTCACTAATCATTATATTGCTTTTCCTTGCACACTTCCCATTTAATAGTAATTTCAATGGGGTGACTTGAAAAGATATTCAAATTAGGGATACTGTAGTTCCCTAATTTAAAAAGCTTGGTACCAAAGAGTCGTGTTGAGTTACTCTGCATAAAATAATTTTGATAAACCATTGTCATGTTTTTAAATTAGCTTTTTTGACTTATTATTGGATTTTTCACCAACACAAGTTTTAAAGTTTTAAAATGTTATTTCATTTAGTCTAGCTGATCTGTAAATTGCCTGCTCTCTTTTTCCCTCCTTCCTCAAACACAGCCATTAAAGACAGAGGTTCATAAACACAGAGGTTCATAAAGTTAATACTGCTAATCTAATGGAAATGAAATTTATTTCAATGATAGCACTTAGCATTGACAAGTATATTTCTGTAACTCAAATTTGAAAGACATAGTTAATAACACATTGTTCTGCTGCAGTGCAGACCAGTATAAAAACTTAAAGACATCAACGATCATTGGCTACAACATTAACAGCTGTAACAGCATTAACTAATAACTCAAGCTTCCTGTTTAATGTTATTTAGTGTTTTCTATTTCCCATCAGATGAGATTTTTCAATGGATGAGTTTTCCTGTRTAATGATTTTTCCAGAGCACATGTTTCACTGTAAACAATTAAACAGACAATAAACAAAAACWGTGTCCTAACAAAAACGCTTTGGAATACAACCGTGTCAATACACAGTTTCTACATAAAAAGCACTATGTAAATTCTAATAAATTATTGAATTTTGAAAACCACTTAAGGGACAAGAGCTAAAAGAATATATTCTGATAAACCAAGACTCATTAGATGTCACATTATAACTAAACAATAATTATTATATAGATATCAAGTATTTATGTATTCTCCTAAGCTGAGTGAAGAGAGAATTCTTCCTCTCCACAAGGTAATAATTSCTAGGTAATATTTTGTCATAAGATGGTAACAGGCAGCTAGCAAGGCAAGCTTGCCATTCATAAAACCATAAACCAAAAAAACTGTATAAGTACTACGTAGAATATCTCAAATCCAGAAAGGAAACTAAATAGTATGGCAGTCATATGAAAATCATATGCCTGAAAGACTCCATAACTAGAATGTTACATTACTAAGCCAGCATTCTGTACTTCCAAGAACAGATTTCTACAGACTTCAATTACTTACATGAAGATCTAGAGAACATATTTGATGGAAAAAAACCCTGATTCTGCTTTAAAGTGTAAGCAGTGTGTCACACAGTTTCTCATATGGGAAACCTACATCTCTTTTAGATATAAGGATGAATGCTACCTGAAACAGACATCCTTAATGGTACACGGTAGTCCAAAGCATTCATCTGACAAATCAATTGCTTTTAGGAAGTGTACAGCTATCATGCATGAACACGTAACACTAACATTTACTAGAAGAAACGAAACATAAAATCCTACTGTGATCYATTTCCTCAGAATTTGTTTCTTTTTGGCTCTGTATGACATTTATCCTGAATATTATTTTCCTTAGCTAGTCTCCAGTATTTTAGCAGGAGTTCTGCATATGCGAGACACAGAAACATAAGGGCTTAGACACCTGCAAGAGCTCAATAAAAACACCTCACTATGGGCTCAGTGGAGAGTGCCTCTGCCCTAAGCAGCACACGGAATGGGACTCCACAGACGTAGAGCATCCTCCCTTCTTCAGATTCCCAGTACTAAATCTTTGAATAAAGGATTTATGCTGCCTTTCACTTATTCTTTTCCACTCTTCTGTGAAGAGACACCTGTGCAAAAGAAGCTCAACTGCCCACAAATAAAGAGAAAAAAAGAAAAAACCTAACCTTGATTTTATTGTACATCAAGATGATCTCCACTTCTTTTTGTTTGTCCCAAGCCAGCTGCACGCATCCTAATTGTCTGGACCTAATGCTCAAGTTGCTAATGCTGTCCTTCAAATGATTACAGCCTCTCTCTCTCTCATTCAGTCCTATCCCAAGGTATTTCAATAACCTGCTGAGGTGAGCCCTTAAACAACTGCTCTTCCCTATTCCAGAGGGTGCCGTTTTCCTCTTCTACCTTTAAACGTTTTCTTACTCATGTCATTCATCCTTATTACCTCTTTATTCCAACTATACACAGTCCTAATTCCTCCCTAACTGTCTAGCAGTTACAGAATTTGGACCAGACAGGTATGTCCAGGCCCTCATGGCTACAGTCACATTTTCTAGTAAGTGACAGCTGAGAGACACATAGTAAAAAACATAAAGAAAAACAGAATTTTGCATCAGGGTATCTTTCCAACCTCTGGCCACATACACAGACTGAAGCTCTTTCTTTGCTTTTAATCCTAGTATATTAAAAAACAACCATATTTACATAAAATATTGAAATATTGCATTAGTATTTTAACTGAAGTAGTTAATTTTGAAGTTCCTAAAAAAGACTAGGATAACTTAAGATATTGAAATTTATATAAATATTTAAACTTAATTTAATTAAAATACTAAGGTATCAGTTGTTTTTGTGAGTTTGTGTAGTACCTTTTTTAACCTACATAAATTAGTTTTATTTGTTGCTTATTAGAAACTCTTATCCAGAAGAGTCTCTAGAAAACATCCTCATTCTTTTTGCTGCATTCCCACTAACAGATCTGTGATTTAAATGATCCCTCACCTGTTGTAAATGCTAGAGCAACAGCCAAAAGAACCAGTAGCTTCAAGCCTTCATCTTGCTCTCCTTCAAGTCAACACCATTACTCTTTACTATGAAAAGAGGCCCCATAGAGGTCAAACCAGTTAAATTAAATCCATAGGAGTTTGGTAGCCGACACCAATGAGAGCAAAATTTGGACCTCAACATATATACAGATTAGTGTTAAAGTAAGTGATACTAAGTAAAAAACTGGTGGAGCTAAACCAAAAACAGAATCTTTATAAAATATATACCTGAGGCAGTGCTGAGTTCAGCTGTCGCTGGAGGGAGTCTCTGTCGTAGATGACATCCTGTAGGCGTTGCTGTGCAAGTGACAAGCTTTCCTGTGTCTCCCGAAGAGTATCAAGGAGACGGTCCCTTTCATCCAGCATGTTCACCATCAGCTGCTCAAAATGAGAATCCGAGTCCGAGCCACTGCTTTGGGACCCCCGTTGACTCATTGGGGTGTCCTCGTTTATCGTTGGCATCACTTCACACATCATTTCTTTAAAAAGAGCACAAACCAAGGAAAAGCTCTTCAGTTGAGAAAACATTTGAGGATATTTCATAGGAGGAATAAACTCTGTCACATGGACACAGTTAGTAGATTATTGCATTGTTCCCACTTTCAAACTTGTGTGCAACGTTAATCAGATGGCCAATAGAGAGGGATTAAATGCAGTGACTAATCCCACTTTGCTTTGTCAGTGCAAACACTTTGAATGTGCTTTCCAAAATGAAAGAAGACTGACTGGAAGGAGACGGAAGGTTACAGAATATTATAAATTAATAGTTTTGCAAAYAATGCTCTCTTAAAAGAACAGAAAATACTTCCTCTGCTTAATTTCCTCTCTCTTAATTTCATTGYTGAATTGTTGGTATTGATGTCAATAGCTGCCATTGATTACCAGATTTTGTCCTCCTCTAGGCAATTCTACAGTACAGCTCAGGCTAACCATTGATCCAGTATCATGCTGCCTTAACAATGCCAGGTTAATCTATTTTTCTATCTAGTTATTCCCATCCTCAGGGGAAATTATTCTCCAGTGAGCTTATTCAGTAAGAGGTCAAGAATTAGAAACTCTGCTAATTACGTCCCTGAGATATCTTGTGTAAATTGAATTACCAGGAACAGAATCACTGTTGTTTCTTAAATCTGTCCTGAGCAAAGCAAATAATATCACCTATTCCCACACTTCAGCTACAAAGGTTCTTATGTGAATCTCAAACCTCCAGTTCATGTACAGGGRGAAGCTTTGGGAATCCTTGGCAGAGCTTGGTGATGTTAACTGTTTTGTCCACTGTCCACAGGGACCTTCAGATGCGGGATGCAAGCAGGGGGAGTCCCTGTCTTGCCTCCAGGAGCCTTTCGCAACATCGTATAAGTACTCCCCACTCAGCAAGGTGCCATAGCTGAGTCTCCACTTAGCTCCCACCTGTGGTTTGGGATGGTCAAGTTCACAGTAAGCAAAAGGATAATTAAAATTTTTCAAAGCCATCTTCCACTTGCTCAGTTCAATCATAACTTTTCAGCATGCAGCAGGTAGCCAGAGACCATGGCCAATCTTCAACACCAAAGTAAGCAATTTGGATTGTCACCAAACCTTTCCCACCTCACAATCATCAAATCTCATGGGCCACACTTCTTGTCCCAGGGGATTCTCATCAGTGAAGCTCATCATTCAAGAAATTACTTCCAATGTCCTACACATGCAGATCTGGTTCTTGGTATAAAGGACACAACGTTCAGGGAGTGACAGAGTGAGAATGGTGCAATTTTGCAGGAACGCTGGTGAGTGTGTGGGAATAGGTAGGGAAACCTCCTGTGGACAGCTGTTGCTGCCTCAGCACTAAGCATTCAAACTAGATAAAAAATCTCCTCTTATAATCATTATGGGAATGTCGGAAGACATATATATAAGTAGTGTGGGGTAGCAAGGGAATCCATGAGCTGAATACTCACGGCACTATGAGTGCATCTTGTCCCTCCAAGCTGTTGCGTGCAGGGAAGGAAGGGGCCATGCCCTGTGCTTCGTTTGAACGCCTGGACTGCATTATTCTGACACAGCACAAGCAACAAACTTGGGCTATGACTAAGACAGCAAAGAAGGCAGGGAATGGGTGGGTAGTTCCTGACGTAGGCAGCTTCTATTTGGAAGTTTTCTCCCACAGCTCACAGCCCCAGGASAATCTTTAAAAGGTACAGCAGTTCTTGCAGTCAGACTGGTGATATACATCGCTTTCTGGAAGTTCAGATATCAATGCCATTATTCCATTGGAACCACATGTATCCTGTCCCCTCCTCTACCCTGAGAGTGGAGAGAAATACAGAAACACAGTATGCTAACCTGAGCCAGATAGAAATGCTGGTAGGATGTGACAGAAAGGGATGCTTTGCCTCTTGCAACAGAGAGGAGGAGGAGATAGGGGAATCCTGGACCATGCCCTCACAAAGATCATTTGTGGGGGCCCATGAGGAACCCAATCAACACAGAAAGAAACCTGTCTTCTCAGAATGCTCCTGGGTCACCGAATCAGAAAGAACAAAATTGCAAGCAATGCAGGTTTGCTGTGGGGCTTCCAAAGAAAAATTTCTTTTAGCTCTTCATGAAAGACATAGTATGCCATGTTGTTCTGACTTACTACAATTTGTGTCTTCTTGCCTTTAGAAAAGCTTTTTTTGTTGTTTTTCTTTTTTTAAACTTYATTTGGCATTTATCACTCTTACACTTGCCAACACATGAGATGCTTTCAATGTCCTGAGGCAGCCACCATTGAACACTGTTCCCAAGCACATGTTGAAGAACAGAGCCACTTCCCCAGGACCTTATTATACCTTCTATGAATTTCCTGTTTGATAGCAGGAAAGAAATGAAATACTGAGGGTATTTGAATACTTTTAAAATTAATTTTTAAAAAAAAAGAAAGAAGGGAGGTTTATTAAGGAGGTCTGCAACAAAAGCTAGGGGAGGTAAAGTAGAGAAAGAATTTCACAGAATCAGAGGAAGAGCGTCAGCAAACAGTATAGTAGTAAAGACTGGAAGCTGAGGACAAATAGAAGGGCACATACACATTTGGATCTTTATACAGGAATATAATTATGTCACAGAGTTACAAGAGTTCTTGATGTTTCCTGAGCCATGTGGTGGTGTGTGCAAGTGTTAGTCAATCCCTGGCTAACAACAGGATGATGTGGTTCACACATGGGGTCAGGCAGTTACATTTAAGAGTAAGCACCCAGTTTAGTCTTCACTGGAAGAAATATAGTTTGCACACACCAGAAGCACATGGAGGACCAAGACAACACAAGCAGACACAATTGAGTGATTCACGTTAAAACATAAAATAAAAATAGTCTTGCTATGATCAGTTAGGTGTGATAGCTGATGTGGTGATACTCTGAGTAACTTGAATTATATTTTAGAATTTCCAGTAGTAATATAATCAGCTGAAATATTTCATACAATGAAATTAGAAGGAATCACTCTACCTACCTACTCTTCCCCACTAATCAGAGACTATAAATCTCTGCTAATCTAAAGCATATTTTAAATAGGAAGGATTTCAGTCATTAAACACTGAAAGTGATCTAATTAACCCAAATTAGTATTTTTTTCTGGGAAAAATATATGCCTTTTTAATTGCATTTATAGGGGAGACACARCCACATTCAATGCTGCAGTTCTAAAAGGCTCAAAATAAGGTTATTGGTAGGCCCTCTTCTATTACACTTTAGAACCACCCTGCCACACTTACTTTTATGACTGATCTGTGAATTTATGTAACTTTTGAAAAAACTCAAATACCTTTCATTATATTTGCATGAATCAAATTTCATATACAGAGGTCAGATGCATTCTAGACTTAATGATATGCGTAAAGTTCAAGAATAATAGATCCATGCATAYGTAGCAGATATTTGTCTTAGGTACTCAGTTCTTATTAAATCATGTAGATATCAATTCTACTCAGAATGGAACTGAGCTTCCTTTTTGTTCTCCATTCTTACTACTTCAAAAACTGGTTAGGCTCATAGAACTTGATACTTTAAACTATAATTTCTAAATAGACCAAGCATATTCATAAACTGACATCTGGATATTCCATGTTTTCTACCTGTGATTATCAGCCTGTGATTATCATATGGTTGATGGAATATAACCATATGCCCAGGAACAGCCCCAAAACATCAAGGATCAGAATTAAAATTCCCAGCCCTCTACTATTTTGAATTGGTTTTATACAGGGTAAGAGGCTGTTAGCTCCTCATTCAACCCTATGTGCACACTGAAAATCAGATGCATAAATATGTTCACGTCTGTGCATGTATTTCAATCTCTCCACTTGGTCTGCACATGCCAGCTCCTATGTTGAGATACTTGTTATCCCAGAGTATTGTCTTTTTCCTAATCAGTACATTCCTATCAACTCCGACAGGGCAATTACAATTGCACTTCTTCGATGAATCCTATCAGTTAAAAAGAATTCAGAGCAGACAGTGACAAAAAAGGAATAATAAGCAAAGACAAACAACAATGTATATGAGGCACTGGAATCCCCTCTCTGAAGTTTAACACAGAAACCTTGAATTGCGTTGCCACAACTCTGAATTGCAAGGTAACTTCTTATAAATTTCAGATAATGTGACAAAATCTAAACAAAATTGGAGTGCATAAATATCTGCCTTAAATTTCTTAAATTTACAGTTAGCACTGAATCTTCTTTTTATTTTCCAAGCCTGTAGTAAGCAAACTTATCTTATTTTGCATTTGGTCCAGCACTGGGCAAGGGGTTGAAAAAGATGACTTCCACACGGAATAATTTCATGGGACAGGAATCAAACAAATCAGCCTCCAAACAAATCCAAGAACTCAGAAACACAGACTTCATTTCTTTTCAAAGGAATGATACATGGTGTTAAATTGAGTAAACTCAGGCATCTGTACCCAGCCATAAGGAGGCACCTTTGAAGAGACTGTGTAAGTTCCCACTGAAGTATTTTACTAAGGATTTCTTTACCAAGACTCAATACCTCAAATCGTACTTGGTTACACCAGTGGTGCCTAACTATGTAACTGACAAGCTACCACAGCTCATCGTGCCACCAGAGAACTGCAGGCTTTTGCCACCAGAGAACTGCAGGCTTTTGCCCCCAGAAAACAGCAGAAAATAGTTTGGAAGCAGAGGGTGAACATATAATTAAGACCTCAATTGGCCATTCTGGTCATCAAGAGTGAGTGAGGAACAGGCCAGATAACTACAGCAATGCACTAGTGAGTTGATAGACACCTTGCTCTTGTCAGGGTATGACAGAATCACTGAATAGTTAGAGTTGCAAGGAACTTCTGGGGATCACCTACTCCAACCTGAAGACATGTTGAGTGGAACACAGACATCCAAGAGCGAACACTGAGGAAGCTGGAATTTCTTTTCAGTGGGTGTTAAGAACTGTGAGTGGTGGATTAAACACCTCTGTCTCATACTTTCAAGACCAAGAAGTCCATGATAACAGAATAAGCTCTCATGTACATCGTTGTGTGCAATACTTCCCATGCAGCCAGGACTGCAAAGAAGAAGAAGAAGAGAAGAGAAGGGGATAAAAAGGTCGTATATTCTTCAACTTTAAAAGGTGACACTATTAGCTAAATGTGCACTATATACCTCTTCATTCAAAGGAAGAAAAGGAAAGCTTGTGCTCTTTGCCAGAAAAAGGCTGACTTGCCCTGCAGTAAAACAACTTCAGTTATGCTTGACTGATCTAAGCCAACAAAAATAAGACTTTGGAAATATGTTTCTTTTTCTTTAAATAGAAAAAGGAAGGCTCCATTGATGCTGAACTTACTACTTCTACAGCACAAAGTTTATCACTTAACCCAGTATCCTGAATGTACGTAAAGCAATCCCTCAATGAAATATGCATTAAGTCATCAGCATTTTACTGTTAATACACAAACATTGTTTCTTAGATCCATCCTGAGCCACAGAGCAGACATCACCATTCCCTTGGTCAGGGTGCCCACAAAGCACCCAAAATTTGCAAGGACTGCAACAAATAGTGAACTCATGTAGCACCTGCACCTATCCCAAACCCCCGGAGAGGTTCTGAAGGGGGAGCAGGACACTGACAAATTCCTGCTTCCCTTGAAATCCATGTTGCACACATGCGCTCCCTAGAAACAGACTTTTGAGCAATGTAATAACTTTAGAACTTTTCTAATTTGAAACAAAATTGAGGCTTTTATTTTAATAGTGGTTCTGGACCTGAGTGCTCAGGCATCACAGCCATGTACAGTGGCAGCTTGAGAAGCAGAACACTGAAGTTCTCTAAACGCATTATCTATCTTGTCCATCATGTATCTACTGCACCATCTACTACAAAGTTTATTCCAGGTTGATTGGTCCCTGGTTCAGTGTTTTCTCCAGTCACTTGCACGGAATCTAATCCAACAAATGCTTGAATCCATGGAATTCTATCATGGACTTCAATGAGTTTGGATCAGTACTGATGGTTGGAAAAGTCACTAACCATAGCCAAGCCATCAGTCTCCTGTCACTTTACTCCCTCCAAACAAAGGCACAAAGATCACAAATCCTGTTATGAGACACCAGGGAGCATGGTRGATGTTATGTGGCCATTGCTTACAATATTACCAGAAATCATGAACAGGTTTTGCCTCTAAATACACATTTAACTTGCAAAATAACGACTGCTTAAAGCAATGTGTCCTACTAGAAGAGGGAAGATGTAGTTCACTGCCAATGCATTAAGATTTTTCAGGCTCTATACAAAAATGTCGTAGCAAATCTATAGCATTTGCTGCATTATGTCTCCATCAAGAGTGAAGTCCACTTAGCTCAATTATGAATTCTGCAGCTCAGTTTGAACATCTAGATAAGATGAACGTACAGAAATTCCAACACAAAGCAGTGTGTGTGGTCACAGTATGTGACCATTCTTGGATAAGAGTTATGTAAAGCATAATTTCAGGACGGACTCCATTAAGGAATTAATTGATACCAACTCTCTTGCATTAACTTCTCTCTGATCATGCTGATAATCATGCATGCACCAGGTATCAAAGTATGTCCTCGACACTGACTTTCTCTAAAACTTCTTGAAATGTCTGTGGTAGGTATCCCATGGAGGTGAAAAATGAAAAAGTTGTCATCCCTCTTCTCACTCGACCCCACCCTATTTAGCATGTTCTGTTATCTCAATTGTCCAAGAGTCTTGAAATTATTAAGTGTATATTGTAACAAACACCTCTGCAATCTCATTTAGCCTGGAAATAATTTACTAGATAGATTTCTTTCATTTGGGAAGCTCTGGGAATAAGAAGACAGAAAGCTACTTGGCTTCTGCCTGACAAAGACTCTTAGACAAACATTTATTTTGCTCACCTTGAAGGCCACCACCTTAGATGTGGATCTGATTTTAGTCCCTCACCCTTCTATCCATAATTGGCTTTAAAAGCTTGTTTTCTGTTTACTCTGATGTTTGATTTGCACACCATGGTTAAGGAGTCATTTCAAGTTACTTGTAATTTTGGTGCAGGAAAAAGAACTAGAAATCTAACTACCATACATTCTAGCCTGTCCACAGTGACATCAGCTTGAAAACTCATTTCATTGGATCATTCTGGGTATTTTGCATTTACAAGCTATTTTTCCAAATCGTTAAATAGATATAGTGGCTGATAAAACCAAATCTTACTGCAATTATGTCTCTTCAGATGTCCTCAGCAGGATCGCTCTTAGGCAGCACAGTGTAATTCCCTAAGAAAAATCCTTCCTATTGTCTGAGTTGCATTACATGCATATTCCTCCTCCTAGTTAACTCCTTACCTGCCAGTCTCCACTAAACTATGATATCACCTTTAACAGAAGCATCCTGCACTCCTCCCATACAGGAGGGGTGGTCAACATAGTACCTTACAAAAAGGACTCATTCCTACTATTTGTTCTTTATATTATCCCTCTGATCTCCTATCTCCCTTAACCACAACAAAATTTTTTTTTAAATGGTTGGTTTCATATTTTTTAGCCTGAAATTCACCAATTCCCATTATAGAAATGCATTTAAATACCACACAAGTACTACAGCCAGAGGTAGACAGCTAGATTTTGCATTTCCACCTCATCCCTCGAGGATATCTGGGCTAAAGAGGGAATGTCTAACTCAGAAATAGAAGGTTCAGTACCTAGTATCTTTTATTTCGGCGTCTGCTATTTCACTTGATCAATAACAACCGCAGTCTCCACCGGCTTCGAGAGTGGACTCACACAGCCGAGCACCCCAGGACCATCTTCCTAGCAATGGTGACATAGGCGTTGCTCCGAGGAACCCCAAGCCCCCGCACGCGTCCTCCGGCAAGTCTCGCTGCTTGGCACGTCAACATTTTCTTCGGTCACTTCGTTAGCAGCCAAGAGGAGAAGCATCCATGGGAAAAATGGCATATTACAAATTTTGCTTTGGGAAGCAGAGCTCGGTTCAGACCATTGTCGGGAGCAGGAGGGGTGGGGAGAGGCTCTTAAAGCCCCAGCAGCCCCTTTCGAGCAACAGCATCTTTGCAGCTGGAGGCAACCGGTCACAGGGGGAGGGGCAGGGCGAAAGCATCTTTCTGTTATTTTTTATCTTTTGTTGAACTGAACTAAGCCGTATCTGGCTTCCCACGTCCTTCGATAACTCCCGGACTAATTATCTCTCCGTGCGCGACTGAGGTCCGCATGCACGCACGACTGCCCGCAGGATCAAAAAGCAAACGCGGTTTTCCGCTTTACAGAGAGAAATCCTCTGCCCACGGCTCATCGCTGCCTCGCTGGCATATCGCTGCCTGGCTGGCACCGCACAGAGCCCGCTGCCAGCAGAACAGAGCCGGAGCCGGGAGCGGCAGCAGGGGAGCCCCGGCCACTCGGTCACCCACGGCACGTGGCCGCGCCCCAGCCCGCGCGTCCCGGGCGCCGCCGGCCACCGCTGCCATCTCCGCATCGCTCGGGGACGCGATCGAGAGCGGCACCAAAGCACTGCCTCTACTACATTCTGAAATTGGCAMATTCTGAAATTGGTGGCAAACGCCACGACATCTCTTCTAATCGCAGAGAGTAATAAAACGTATTATCTGCTGTAATCCGAGCGTGAGAAAGCAGGACTAAAATCTGCCATGATCTCAATAGTCCGGGCGTATAATTAATACCACACATTGGGGAACGCGGGGCGCTGGAAACGCCCTGTGTCCGGGGCCGGAGGGCGGGGGTGGAGGCGGAGGGAGTGGGGCGGCGGTGCCGGGCTCGCCGGGCTCCTCGGCGCGGGGACTTCCCCCGGAGCCGCTGCAGTGGTTTTCACCAGTCCTTAAATAAATTCTGAAGTAATCGCGTCTGCCTCCTCTGCCTCACGCACGCAGCTCCCCAGATGGTGCTGCAACCGCCGCTTCGCGGCTCGCTCGGCGTTAATTCCCTCACGCCCACTCCTTAGAATAAAAACGGGGGAAAAAAAAAAAAAAAAAAAAGGACACCAGGGCGTGACCTGGACACCAGGGCGTGACCAGCCCTTACAATTGCTCTGCCCACGGCTGCGCGGCCCCCGGGAGGCTCGGAGGGCTGGAGGAGCTGCGCTGTGTGACCCCCCCAGCACTGCCTCGGGGGTGTCCCCGCACCTACCGCCGCGCCCCTCACAGCCCGACAACGCCGGCCCGGGCGGCCCGAAGCGGGCGGGAAAGGAAGGATGGCGAGGTGGGACAGTGGTGGGTGTCCGTGGAAACGGGCATTCTGAATGAACGAGTACCAGAACACGATTTAAAGCCGGCGTTTTCAGAGCGTTTGAAATTAGGTTCATCCCAGTTTGAGAATGATGTCCTTGTATCAACTACTCAAACTTAGTTCTTGCAAGAAGTATTTCAGTATTTGTTTACATTTCTTCCGCGTAGCAGAGTTTAATCCAGAGTTTAACCCTTAATTCCACAGGGTTGACTGTGCTGCTTCAGAAGCCTAAAGTCTCTTCATCTGCCCTGGAAATGTGCTGGAGAGGGGAGGGAACCGCAGCCAACAATGTGCTTAGGCTCAGTGATGCTCACTGCTGTGCTGGCTTTGAAGGAGGTGTGACCTCGTTTTGTGGGCCATGTAAGTGCACGGAGTATGCAAATCCACAGTGTAAGGCAAATAGCTGAGAAGAGCTGTCAACATGGACATTTCAAAACCAAGTGCAAAGAAAACACCAGTGCCATACCAGAGTGTGTTGCCAGAGACTGGCCTTTCAGGGCAATGCATAGGTGAAAAGAGAAAAAATAGAATAACTCTTCCTTTCCACCTGTGCTACTATTCCAAGTGCCTTTTGGTTATTTCACTTGGTCATTTCAGATCACTATCTTGATTTAATTATCAGCATACAAACCATTAGAGCAGTTGCCTGATAATCCCACTGTAGCTGAGGGAAAAATCCACCATCTGTGTGGTTCTTCTACTGCATGGCTATCACAAATTTGAGATTTGAGTTAGGTGCGTAAGGAAAAAGAGATCAACTCAGCACTCATGAGAGCAGTCATGCTCAGGAGGCACTACCCAGGCTGGCTGGTAAGAAGTTCTTCAAAGGAGGACATCTGATGGATCTTTTTCAGTACTTGTTTAGGGTTTTTTTTTCCCCCTTTCTTTGACATTAAAGATCATGGTTTGCTGCTTCAAACTCTCTAGAACTGACCACTGTTACTTTTTACAACACATCTGTATGCATGGAAATATCACCCTTTTCTAAATATTGATAAAGATGGGTGTCAGTGGTGACATCCCACCTTTTTCCACTCTTTCAAACAGGATTTTCCTGCTGAAAGCGTTTGCCAGGCATGTAGGAGATCTGGCCATGTTCACGCTAGGTGACTGTTTTCAGCACTTTCCTTGGAAAATATTCCAGTCCCTGTTTCAAGTACTGCAGGAGTCAATTATTTGCAAGCTGTATAGCAGACAGACCTCCTTCATATCCATTTGATTTACAAACATTTGGAGAGTATTTTGGAAGGCAGTTTGGAAGGCTCCTCAGCTCCTCATGCCCATCCTCCCTAGTGACTTTTAATCATTAAAGCAAAAGCCTAGCACAGAAACATTATTGCTGCTCAAGACATTGGTATTACTATCTTTACTATTGTCCTGGTTGCCCTGCTGCCCTTATCTTCTCTATTGCAGATTCACAGGTGAGTAAGTGGCTGCAGTACCACTGTCACAGTGCTGAGGTTACTGCAGAGTGCAGAAGGTGCCAATTCGCACCTGTGCTTTGTGGCACCAATTTGAACAGGAGCCTCCTTCTATTCAAGCATGTAGGCGTTTCAGGTCAATAAGATAGAAGAAGAAAGGAAAACTGAAGAATGAGAAATTAAGAACTATGAAAAAAATGCAAAAACTGGGGTGGGAAAAGGCATTTGGGTTTTTTAATAATAAAGGAATTCTGCCTACATTAGGGGGCATCTTTTGGTGAAACTTAATTAAGTGGGTAGTAGTGATCAAGAGCATGTGACCATAATAATATATTCCATGGAAACTTTAGTAGTGAAAGGTATTCAGAGTACTATTTAATAATGAAAGTCCCTTGAATGGAATTTGACCATTAGATCACCAAAACATAATTTTGCTAATCTAAGCTCTAAATATTGTAATATTTCTATGATAATTCCATTAATTACCTCAGAAGTATGAAATGTTCTGCTGCTCTGTCAACTGGCTCTTTATTTGTGTATGTGTGTACTGCCATCAGGTATTTGAGTACCTGGAACTTACAGCAGATAAATCAAGTGGGTAAAGACAGCTAGGAAGAATACAATGAAACTGTATTCTTTTTCACCTTAGGAAGTCCTCCTTGCCATTTAACAGGTTACTTTTAAAAATATAAATATTTTTATATATAAAAATATATAAAATAGAATATAAATATTTCTTTTCTGCCTTATGTCAGGAAGAAACATCTGAAAGCTGTCTTCCTTCCCTGTGTCTTGCCATGGGGCTTTCTCATATGCTGTCTCCAACATGGGTAAAGTGGAGACTAATGAAATCCTTTGCCATGAACAGGGTAAAAGAGGGCCCTACCATGCTCTCAGGGAATAACTGATCATACAGGAAAACTTGGAAAAGATTTGCTGTTACCTTGAAGACATAGAGTACAAAATGAGAAGCAAGACTTGGTGGCAAACTTACATGATATAGTCAACACAGTAAGAAGGGAAAGTGATTCCTGAATCATACCTGAGTCATACTAATGTTGCACCATTTCAATTTTAAAGCTTTTTAATAGGTACTACAGCATGTTGAAGGCCTGAATGAAGTTTCTAGATTAAAATGGAGAAAGGAAAATATGTCTGAGAAATGTTACATAGGAAGAAAAAAAAAAGCAGCAACGTTTAGAGCTCATCTTCTCTTGATAAAGAAGCTATTAGAGACTAAGAGAGCAGCGCAAAAATAAAGTAAGGAAGATCTTGGCTAAGACTGGGAAAAGTGTGCTATTGAGTCAACAAATTACATTCCAATATTATTTGAGTTAGAATTCCAATTGTACTTTACAATTAAATTCACTCGTTTCCCAAAGGTTCTCTGCATATCATAGTTTTAAGGGCTCCTCTGCAGTTCCTCACTTTAAATTGCTTACCTATTTCAGCTGTCAATTTGATTGCTACATGTCACTAGAAGACAGCCATAAACCCTGTTTTCTCACATACAAGCACACTCCATACGTGGCCTCAGAAATCAACATGGCAACCCTAAAAGTCTCTCATTGCAAACATTTCATGGGGAGGAAGAAAGTTCAAAGGAGAAATATACTTTTAGCTTACATGTGATTTGTTCAAAGCCAATTAAAGACCAGTAAAATACCAGTCTGAGAGTTTTATTGCATAGTTAGCACCTTTTATTACAGCTGAAAGTTCCACAGCTGGGAAACAAGTTTTTATTTCTGTCAGTCTGATCTGCAGGGCAGGCTCTAGCTTACAGCTACAGGATCCCTGATTGGACTACTGGTCTTATTGCTCTCCTTTTGTGTGAATTTTCTGGTGACATGATTGAAAAGCTGATAAAGACCTGCTTGAGCGAACAGTTATTCACATACTGTTGTACATGAGAACCTGAAACAGAAGTGGAACATTTTTTGGTGATCTAAGACTGGGTTCAAGAACAATTCCATCACAAATGGAGATTAGAAGGTAAAGACCAATATAACCTGTCCATCTGAAAAGGTTAAGATGTTGAGGCCTCACACAGGTGTTGCAGATCATGACTGGTTTCTTCGCTCATAAATAAATCAAGCTTGTTCGAACTAAATCCATGCAAAGCAGTATTTGAATTAGAATTTACACACTAGATTGCCAGTTAACTCTATCTCAGTGAGAGAGCTTGAGCTACTTAGATTTCATAACCTTTCAGCTTTGCTATGAAAGTGCCATCCATCTGGATAAAAATACTTCAATGATCAGGAAACTGCATTACTGCATTGTGGTGCGGTATGGCTCCTCAGCTAGACAGGTTACCCAGGGAAAGACAAAATATTCACTCCACTTCTCATTCCAGATTTTATGCAAAGAGAGAGAATTTTAAAACAAGTCCTGAATCTCAATGTTTTCAAATATTCCATGTCTGTAGTTTGAATTAATTAAAGATTGGGGGTTGGCAGTTATGTTCTTTTATTATAAAAAATGTTTCATTATTGAGAAAACTCTCATCTGCTCAGCAAAAGTTATAAAATTAAGGACGTTCATAGGATTTTTTTAGCTTCTGGGCTGAATGCAGCAGTGTATGAAGATGTCAAAACAAAGACACAAAAGAAAACATGCTGAAGTAAGACAATTCATGGTACACCACCTGCCTGTGACAAGGTAAAGTAAAAAATGCACAAGAGATGTTAGTTAAAACAGACATTAGTGAAAATGCTTTGTGAATTACTTGAAAGGTATATCAGTGCTATCAGAGAGAATAAGATATAAGGAATCATGGACTAGAAGCATTATCTAGAAAATTAAATAAATTTTCATTGAAAAATTTTCGGTTTACTTTAAAAATGTCTACACATTTTTTAACAATTCAGTTTCACATGTAGCCAAAACATGACCACTTCCAATTTGGTGCATTCAACAGAATGATAACTTCTGGTGCTGGGAAAGAATTTCATAAGATAGTTGGTTGCAAACAGAATAAAGCCTTGCTTTGTCAATAGACAAACACAATCATTTAGAGGATTCCAGCACTACAATCCAATATCTGCCGTTTTTCATTCCTATTGGGTGTAAAAAGCTGAGTTGTTTGTAGGGTTATGTTACATCTGGGAAATCTTCCTTTTCGATATGCAAAATAACTTTTTTTTTTTTTAATAAAAAACTCATGTGCCTACAGAACAAAAAGTAACAACACAACTGTAAATCTGTCTCCACCAAGATTTTTTTTTTAGCTTTACCATATACATGTACTGGCTCTTTTGCACTTTTTTAAGGTTTGTGTTGTCTATTTTTTTGTCTTGGGTTGGGTTTTATTTTTTGGGGGGGTTTCTTTTTTGTTTATTTCTTTCTTTGTATGGATTTTTTTGGTGCAAATTGTTTGTTAATGAAATTATGTTGAAGTAAAACAAAGTTTTACTTGATTTCTATTCTACCTTTTACTTCCTGATACTCCATTTCTGTTCGTCTTCATTTTTTGAGATAAAAGCAAATAAACTCTAATACAAATAGAGAACTATTACAAAATATAAAAATCTGTCAAGCCATAGGAAAAAGACAATCTGAAATTTGCAAAGAAGAAAAATATGCATTTTCAAAGTAAAAAATAATGTCTGAGCAAAGAAGAATTCTTTGAAATACCAGACAGGATGGTAAGAGAGAGATGTAGTTGAACAATGAGTACATTTACCTAACATTCTTAGAAAGAAAAAAAACACAATTATTGTCACCATTGGGTGATTAATACAATTAGTCAGTTATTTTCAAATTAAATTGAAGCTGTGTTTAAAAAGATGGATGTCATACTACTCATTCTGCTGAGGAGAGAGAAGAATAAAGACAATGACTACCTCTAGCATCATAGTGCAGAAGTCAAAGTGCCCACAAGGCATAGGATGCTCTTTGCCCATCCACTGATTTAATAAATATTTACTGACAGGCCTGATCCCACAATGCAGTATGGCCCTCTTAGAATGCCAGACTAAGCCCTGTTTTCCTTCACAGCTTCCTTTTCATGCATAGCTCATTTTCATGTGTGACTCTTCTCAGAAGCAGCAGAATACCTCTTCATCTAAAATTTAACTCAGGCCTAAAGAGCAGGGTGGGTACATTTTGATCTTAAAAAGCTGAGGTCTTTGGATGGACTTTGGAACTTCAGTGCTACAGTTGCAAATGGAGAAAAAAATATTCAAGTCTACTCTTGTCAACAAAATTATTGAAAAAAAAATATTGAGTTTGGCATAGAAAATATTTTACTGGTAAAGGAAAACTTATACATGTGGAACATAAAAAAATTTCCAGCCAACAGTAAATTACATACTTAAACATGGAGACAGTTTCTCTAGATCTTGAACTTAAAAATACATTGTGTGTTTTGCCAAATAGTTTACAGATAGTAAAAGATCATGAATAGCTGTCTTCTCCTGGATTTATTAAGATTTGACTAATAGACATCTGAACAAAAAATTCATTTACTTTCTTTGACAATCAAACCTATTGAATTTAAATAAATAAATAAAGACTGTTTTGTAGACTTGATACTTTTCTTGAGATTGTTTTTAATACAGAATGACAGCTGCACAAAGAGACTACTTTGTGTGACAGATACCAGTGTAAAGAATTGGGATGAAATTCTGGTGTACATAGTCATGGATTTTAGCCTCAACAGACTCGGGATTTTGGCAGTGGTTAGATGTTTAAAAGTATCATTCATTATGTCTGTTTAATTTTTTAAATAAAATTACAAAAGCTATTGATACTTTCTTTTGTCCATGTTTTTTTCGCAACTTGGCATGTTCACTCCCATATTAATAACTGAGTGTAGAAAATGGTAGTTTTCAGGCTCCAAATGTATTACAAGGTATTTTCAAACTTCTGTAGCCCGGTGCAAATGGAATCCTGTTAATTCATAAACTCACCATTTCACACTACTATCAGCTCCACCCTGGACAAATGTGCTGAAGCTTTCTTTCTGTGGGTTATAGAATATCAGTTACAGGTTTTATTTTCTCAAGGTTAAAATGGTGCTGTTCATAGATATTTATCCCTTGATAGCTCAATAAACCCCAAGGGCACCATCATTCCTGACTGTCCCTGACTTACCACCACCTGCCTGAAGCACAGCACCCCATGTCAGCCCTCAGGGGCCATCAGTCCCTCCCCCAGTGGCACAGCAGCAGCTCTGCCTGGCTTTGGACCCATGTCCTAGCCCATTCCAGGGATGTGCCCAATGCCCAGGGCTGGGGCTGCACTGGTGTTCTCTAGCTGCCCACTTCTACTTGGAGGTGGGATAGACCCTGACATCAGACTCACCCCGGCCCCCACTCTGCCCTTACAGCCACCCCATGTGTTCTTCCCTACAAGGCATTTTCAATGAATCTGTACTGTTTATGATTTTCCTTGAAGTACTATGTTGCATAAAATGCTAAACATAGTGTAATATGAGAAATGAAATTTTATGGCAGCCCTCCTAAATCACTCAACAGATTGCCTGTATTTTCAACTGTGTTTGTCTGCCAATTTACCACACATTATTTTTGCAAATAACTTCATACTGACTGTACACAAAGACTGAATGCTTTAAATAGTGAGCCACATAAATGGGGGACAAGTGAAAGAACAGAAGACTGAAGCGCATGCAGCTTTCTCGCTTTTTTGGTTTGTTGTTGTTTCAAGTGAGGGTTTGTTTGAGGTGAGTGAGCTTTGCTGGGGAGAAGCGTAGGTTGCTGCGCTGCGGCGGGCGAGCGAGGAGTCGCCGGGAGCGAGTGCCCGTCACCTGCGCTGCCAGCGCGGAGCCCTGCAGCCTGCCCGGCGCTGCCCTCCGCTGTCCTGACACGCAGCGCCAGGCAATGGCGCCGGAAGGACCCCTCTCAGGACAAGATAGGCATTCGCTTGAGGACATTTCTCTCCTTTTCACCTCCGGAAATGCAGCTTGTCTTCTCCTGTCAGTGCTGCCGCAGTGTCACTAGGTCCCTGGAGCAGCTAGTGTTAGCAATATACTGCGCTGGAGGGATGCCCATCTGTCGTACGAGCGCTGTCAGAAGCGTGGCGTGGCAGAGAACACGGGGCTGTGAGGTCTGCGCTCTCCTCTCCGGCTGTATCTGATTGTGACAGATTTCAGAACTTAAGTTTCAGGTTTTCTGCACGCATGGCTGTAGTTGTTACATTTCGCCACATTTTCAAGGCTTCTTTTGCAACATAACGGAACGTGAGTGTTTCATATTTTGTTTAAAAATAAACTTGTTCTCATGTAATCTTATGACTCTGGGATTTGAAGTGATAGATAGGCATGTCAAACCTGTAGTTTAACTAGGGCTTCTGAGTAGAGAGGATGAAAGAGACAGAATAAGGACAACTAGAGTGATGCCTGTGAAAAAAATCATTGAGTACGTGTCTTCTCTCATATTGTTTCATTTTCGTCTTACATGAGGATTAGTGCTTCTGCACTTGGAGGAAACAGTTGCAAGGAGATTGAAATTGTGAGCTCAGTCTGGGAGAATTAGGGAAGAAGGTAAAAACAGTGTGAGAAATCTTTAATTGTTTGTCGTGACTTCTCCACATGAACAGTGAAGTCCATCACAGGCAGACTGGCCTGAAGATACATCATCTGTGTGTTGTTAAACACTACCTTCAAAATGCAAGTGTTAAAATCTAAAGAGATACTTGTGTCTGACCGTCTACCTCTCAGCTGTTCTGGACTCTTATAAGCTGTTTGTCCCATAGCCCAGATCTGGTTTTTGGGATGAACAGAAACTCCTGTGGCAGAATTTCTAAGAGCTTGTATTACTTTGGTGGAGTCTGTCATGACTTTTGTTGGTATGCATATGAAGAGAGAAAGCTTTCTTACTAAACTACCACCCCGACTCCATTTGATTTTGATTTCAGAGAGTCAACTTTTGAACCATGATGTTTGTAGGTAACTTATTATAGGGATTTAAAAAATACAGATTATTTATACACAAATATAGTGTGTGTATTTATACATACATACATATATATATATATATATATATA